>NC_142053.1:5893941-6193941 GCF_982192425.1 Myodes glareolus
TTCAGACAAAATAGAATGCAATGGCGACAGAGGGAGCCTGCTCACTTAGTGACAGTGACATACTTCAAAAGATCTGGTGAGGCATTTGCGGCTTAAATATTTGGTTTTGAGCTTATGTTTTACAAAGTAAGGAAATCTGTTGCCTTTCAGTGTTAATAGTTGAACATCTGTCCGTTGGCGTCCTCTGGTGGATACATTTAGAATCTCTGCTTTAGTCTGGCAGACCTGGGCTTGCCTGCTCCAAACAGCTGGCCCACTAGGAGCTCAACTGGCTCCTGAACCAATGAATGGCCTGAGGGAAAAGTGGGCTCAGAAAGGAGGAGGGAGGAGAGTGGTGAGATCTGTACTGAATGTGGGGAGAGTCAAATGAAGGGCCACTGGGAAGGTGATGTGCACGCCAGAAGCAAGCAAGGGTGTGTGCGGCCTTTTGCATGAGCTGCTCATCTCAGAAGCTACTTGACACCACGTGTGAATGGGAGTGGTCCCTAGGCAAAGGTCAGGACTGCTGAGCCGTGCAGCCCTAGTCTGTCTGCTCCTGTTCCATGTGTTGCACATGCACCTTTCGGGAAGGAAGACAGGGTCAAAGTCTGGTCCTGATACAGTTTACTTTCACTGTCCTCTGAAGCCAAGGGCAGCCCGATCTGCCACAAACTATGTGACCCAGATATGGCTGTGTCCACAGTTTCCAGACAGCAGGAGAGCAGAGTCCCGTGGCTTGCTTGTGCATCTCCACTCAGCTAGTCCTGAGAACACTGAGCTGCCTGCTCAGCATATGTGGCAAGTACAGTGAGTGTTATATTCCAACCGGAGACACAATTTTATGTGTTCACAGAGTCTACCCCTGCCCTTCTTACTACAGAATGAGAGTCCTTACAGGCCCGGTACACACACTGGGCTATTCACTCTCATGGAGGTTATTAGCATTGTGCTTTTTTTTATGTTAAAAGAGATTTAATTATTTATTATGCATACAACTTTCTGCCTCTGTGTAGGTCTGCAGGCTTTCTAGGCACCAGATCTTATTGTAGATGCCTGGTGGGAATTGAATTTAGGACCTCTGGAAGAACAGCCAGTGCTCTTAAGCTCTGAGCCATCTTTCCAGTCCAGCATCATGCTTCTTTTTTATTGATATTTATTGAGCTCTACATTTTTCTCTGCTCCTCTCCCTGCCTCTCCCCTCCCTCTTCAATCCTCCCCCAAGGTCCCCATGCTCCCAATTTACTCAGGAGATTTTTATCTTCTTCTACTTTCTACTTCTTATGTAGATTAGATCTACTTAAGCCTTTCTTAGTGTTCGCATTGTTGTCTATGTTCTCTGGGATTGTGGTTTGTAGGCTGGCTTTCTTTGCTTTATGTTTAAAAACCACATATGAGTGAGCACATGTGATAATTGTCTTTCTGTGTCTGTGTTACCTCACTCAAAATAATGTTTTCTAGCTCCATCCATTTTCCTGCAAAATTCAAGCTGTTGTTATTTTTTTCTCCAGCATCATGCTTCTTATTCTTGTGAGTCCTTGAAGTCTATCAAACAATGCAAACAGGGATACAGCAGTGAGTGGAAGCCTACCTCAAAGAGCCCATATAACGAGCCCCAGAAGATAAAGAAATAACAGACTTGAATTGTCTTATAAGATTTTATCTTACGTGTGGAGAAGAGGCTTTCCAAAGCTACACTTTTCTGTACATTGTGCTTTCTTCTTTCTTTCATGGAGGTATCTAGAGCAGTGAGCAGCACCTAGAATTAGCTGGAGGGCCCCAATTCGTACTTGCAAGTGAAGGCACACATCTAGCCCTGGCAATATGTATATACCTGGACAAAGGCATTCTGGAAGATTGGAATTGTTAGAAAGATAAAAGCAATAATGTGGAGAATATTTAAATAAGAGATAACATATAAACCCCTGGGCTGCACATGCACACTTGCAAGCACATACCCACAAACACATACAATACACACATCATGCCACAGTGACAGGGTAGCAGACTGTTAATTTACTCATGTGTTCTGTCTCTTGTTCTTTTTTTTTGGTTTTTTAAATATTTTAATTTATTTAATATTTATTAAATTTATTAAATATTTATTTAATATTTATTTAAATTTATTAAAAATTTCCACCTCTTCCCCGCCTCCCTTTCCCCTCCCCCTTCCCACTTCCCCCTCCCTCTCTAGTCTTAAGAGCAGTCAGGGTTCCCTGCCCCCTGGGAAGTCCAAGGTCCTCCCCCCTCCATACAGGTCTTTAAAGGTGAGCATTCAAACAAACCAGGCTCCCACAAAGTTAGTCTATGCAGTAGAATTAAATCCCAATGCAATTGTCCTTGGCTTCTCAGTCAGCCTTCATTGACAGCCATGTTCACAGTGTCTATTTTGATCACATGCTTCATCACTCCCAGTCCAGCTGGCCTTGGTGGGCTCCCGTTAGATCAGTCCCCCCATCTCAGTGGGTGGACACACCCCTCGTGATCCTGACTTCCTTGCTCACGTTCTCCCTCCTTCTGCTCCTCATTTGGATTTAGGGAGCTAAGACCAGTGCTCCAATGTGGGTCTCTGTCTCTATCTCCATCCATCGCCAGATGCAGGTTCTATGATGATATGCAAGATATTCATCATTGTGGCTATGGGACAAGGCCAGTTCAGGCACCCTCTCCTCTGCTGCCCAGGGAACAATCTGGGTATCTCTCCTTGGACCTGGGAACCCCTCTAGAATCAAGTCTCTTGGAAACCCTATAATGGCTCCCTTAGTTGAGATATTTACTTCCCTGCTCCCATATTCATCCTTCCTCCATCCCACCCATCCCATTCCCCCAAGCTATTCCGAATACTCCCCTTCTCCCTTCTCTCTACCCATCTCCCCTTACATCCACCCTTCCCCCCCCCCCCACCGTGCACCCAAGTTTGCCTGGCCATCTTGTCTACTTCCAATATCCAGGAGGATAACTATATGATTTTCTTCAGGTTCACCTTCTTATTTAGCTTCTCTAGGATCATGAATTATAGACTCAAAGACCTTTAATTATGGCTAGAATCCACTTTTGAGTGAGTACATACCATATTCCTCTTTTTGGGTCTGGGTTACCTCACTCAGTAAAGTGTTTTCTATTTCCATCCATTTGCATGCAAAGTTCAAGATGTCATTTTTTTTTTTTTTTACCACTGAGTAAAACTCTAATGTGTATATGTTCCACACCTTCTTTAACCATTCTTCTATTGAGGGACACCTAGGTTGTTTCCAGGTTCTGGCTATTACAAATAGTGTTGCTATGAACATAGTTGAACAAATGCTTTTGTGGTATGATAGAGCCTCTCTTGGGTATATTCCCAAGAGTGGAATTGCTGGGTCCTAAGGTAGGTTGACTCCCAGTTTCCTGAGAAACTGCCACACTGATTTCCACAGTGGCTGCACAAGTTTGCATTCCCACCAACAATGGATGAGTGTTCCCCTCACTCCACATCCTCTCCAGCACAGGCTATCATTGGTATTTTTGAGTTTAGCTATTCTGACAGATGTAAGATGGTATGTCAAAGTTGTTTTGATTTGCATTTCCCTGATCGCTAAGAAGGTTGAGCATGACCTTAAGTGTCTTTTGGCCATTCTAAGTTCTTTAGTTGAGAATTCTCTGTTCCATTCAGTATCCCATTTTTTAATTGGGTTAATTAGAGTTTTAGTTTCTAGTTTCTTGAGTTCTTTGTATATTTTGGAGATCAGACCTTTGTCTGATGAGGGGTTTGTGAAGATCTTCTCCCAGTCAGAAGGTAGCCTTTTTGTCTTATTGACAGTGTCCTTTACTTTACAGAAGCTTCTCAGTTTCAGGAGGTCCCATTTATTCATTGTTTCTCTTATTGTCTGTGCTACTGGGGTTCTACTTAGGAAGTGGTCTCCTGTGCCTATATTTTGTAGACTACTTCCCACTTTCTCTTCTATCAGGTTCAAAGTGGACAAATTAATGCTGATGTCTTTAATCCATTTGGACTTGAGTTTTGGGCATGGTGATAGATATGGATCTACTTTCATTCTTCTACAGGTTGACATCCAGTTATGCCAGCACCATTTGTTAAAGATGCTTTCCTTCTTCCATTGTATACTTTTAGCTCCCTTGTCAAAAATCAGGTGTTCATAGCTTTGTGGGTTAATATCCGGGTCTTCTATTCGATTCCATAGGTCGACTTCTCTGTTCTTATGCCAATACCAAGCTGTTTTCAATACTGTAGCTCTGTAATAGAGTTTGAAGTCAGGGATGGTAATGCCTCCAGAAGTTCCTTTATTGTATAAGATTGTTTTGGCTATCCTGGGTTTTTTTGCCATGTAAAGTTGATTATTGTTCTCTCAAGGTCTGTGAAGAACTTTGATGAGATTTTGATGGGGATTGCATTGACTCTATAGATAGCTTTTGGTAGAATTGCCATTTTTACTATGTTGATCCTCCCAATCCAAGAGCAAGGGAGATCCTTCCATTTTCTGGTATCCTCTTCAATTTCTGATGTGGAAAAATTGTCTGTATTCTGTCAATCATATTTTAATAAAACGCTGATTGGCCAGGCAGGCAGTATGGACGGGAAAACCAGACAGGAAGTAGAGGTGATACAATGAGAACAGGAGAATTCTGGAAAGCAGGGGTTCCTCAGCCATTCCTGCACAGACCACTGAAGAGGCAACATGTAAGCTGCCCCCGCTGGAAAAGGTACTGAGCCATTATGGCTAACATAGATAATGATAATGGATTAATATAAGTTACAAGGACTAATAAGAAGCCTGACCTAATGGGCCAATCAGTTTATAACCTTATGGAGTCCTGTGTGTGATTTTTCTTTGGAACTTGCCAACTTGTTGGGGTGCTGGGCGGGACAGAAATCCCAACAAGCCGGACGTCATGCTACAAATTTCTTTCTTCAAAGACTTAAAGTTCTTGTCAAATAGGTCTTTCACTTCATTGGTTAGAGTTACCCCAAGATATTTTATGCTATTTGTGGCTATCGTGAAAGGTGATGTTTCTTTGATTTCCCTCTCTGCTTCTTTATCCTTTGTGTATCGGAGGGCAACTGATTTTTTGGAGCTGATCTTGTACCCTGCCACATTACTAAAGGTGTTTATCAGCTGTAGGAGTTCTTCGGTAGAGTTTTTGGGGTCGCTTATGTACACTCTCATGTCATCTGCAAATAACAAAAGTTTAACTTCATCCTTTCCAATTCGAATATCCTTGATCCCCTTATGTTGTCTTATTGCTATTGCTAGAACTTCAAGCACTATATTGAAGAGGTATGGAGAGAGTGGACAGCCTTGTCGTGTTCCTGATTTTAGTGGAATGGCTTTGAGATTCTCTCCATTCAATCTGATGTTAGCTGTCGGTTTGCTGTAAATAGCTTTTATTATTTTAAGTATGATCCTTGTATCCCCAATCTTCCCAACACCTTTATCATAAAGGGGTGTTGAATTTTGTCAAATGCTTTTTCAGCATCCAATGAAATGATCATATGGTTTTTTTCTTTCAGTTTATTTATATGATGGATTACATTGATAGATTTGCGTATGTTGAACCAGCCCTACATCTCTGGGATGAAGCCAACTTGATCATAATGGATAATTTTTCTAATGTGTTCTTGGATTCAGTTTGCCAGTATTTTATTGAGAATTTTTGCGTCGATGTTCATGAGTGAGATTGGCCTGTAATTCTCTTTCTTGGTTGTGTCTTTGTGTGGTTTTGGTATTAGGGTAACTGTAGCTTCATAAAAAGAGTTTGGCAATGACTCTTCTGTTTCTATATTGTGAAATACATTAAGGAGTATAGATATTAGCTCTTCCTGGAAGTTCTGGTAGAATTCTGCATTGAAACCATCTGGTCCTGGGCTTCTTTTGGTAGGACATTTTTGATAACAGCTTCTAATTCCTCGCGACTAACAAGTCTATTTAGATTGTTCACCTGGTCTTGGTTCAACTTTGGTATATGGTACTTTTCTAAAAAAATGTCCATTTCTTTTACATTTTCCAATTTTGTAGCATACAGACTTTTGTAGTAAGTTCTAATGATTCTCTGAATCCTGTGTCTGTGGTTATGTCCCCCTTTTCATTTCTGATCTTGTTAATTTTCATGTTCTCTCTCTGCTGTTTGATTAGTTTGGCTAGGGGTTTGTCAATCTTGTTGATTTTCTCCAGGAACCAGCTTTCTATGTGTATATTTTAAACTCTTGATTATGGAAAGTGATTATATATGCCCATTCTTGGTTTTCTCCTTTCTTTCCACAATTGTTTCTTCTGAAGCTACTACATTGCAAACATCATGCATGTTTAACTTTAGAGTCAGTTTTCTGTTTTTTTCTGCTTTTTTGAGAGTGAGTGACAGGATGTGTGCAGTATATACACATGTGTGTTAGTGATCGTGCATGTGTGATATGTGCCTATGCTTAGAGGCCAGAGATAGTGGGTGTCTGTCTCTATTACTCTTTGAGACAAAGTCTATCACTGAACCCAGAGCTCCTTTTTTTTTCAGTTAGGCTGGTATTCAGCAAGTCCCAGTGATGCTGGTGTCTCTGCTCTCCCTACTCTCCTCAATGTTGGGGTTACAGATGTACTTGGCGATCTTGTAAAGATTTTACTTCAGTTTTAGCGTATGAAATCCAGTACTTATGCTTGCAGAGTAAATGCTATTAATCACTGAGCCATCTCTCTAGCCTCCGGAGTCAGCTTTCTGATGAAATCGATCCACAGCAAGAGATAATAAATGCATGTGTTTGTTGTTGGTTGTTTTATTCTTTGTCTTTTTGGGAAGGTCCACCATCCAGCTCCCAAATAAACCATACACATAACCTTATTATTATTTACAAAGGCCCAACCTTAGCTTGACTTATTTCTAGCCAGCTTTTCTGAATTTAAATTATCCCATTTACCTTTTGATTCTGGGCTTTTCCCTTTCTCTTACTTCTGAATATCTTACTTTCACTCTTACTCCATGGCTAGCTGGACAGCTGGCTGGGTGGCTGGCTGGGCAGCTAGCTCCTGATGCCTTCCTCCCTTGTTCTCTTGCTCCTCTATCCTCTTTCTTTTTCCCTTCTACTTATTCTCTTTGCCTTCCAGTCCTCCTAGCCTTACTCCTGCCTTTCTATTGACCAGTTAGCTCTTTATTAGATCATCAGGTGTTTTACCCAGGCAAAGAATCACAGCTTCACAGAGTTAAACAAATGCAACATAAAAGAATGCAACACATCTTTGCATCATTAGAATAAATGTTTTACAGCATAAACAAATAATATATCTTATAATATTTTGCAGCATGCATTGGGATAATTAATATTAATTGGGAGTCAGTCACAAGGTATTTAACATTCTAGAAATTTGTTTAATATTTTTGTATAAATTTTATAGAGAGAATTGCTTGTTTTATTTGGATGTGTCTATTAAATCTCATGCAGGCACTGATCTACAGAGGAGTGTTGACCTTTTCCTGTTTTAAAGTTATTTTTGTCATTTTATGAGTACAAATGTTTTGCCTGCATGTATGTATGTGTGCCACATGTGTGACTGCTGCCTGCAGAAATCGGAAAAGGGTTTCAGATCCCCTGAAAATGGTGTTATGGGTGGATGTGAGTCATCATGTGGGCACTGGAAACCTGCCCCAGGTCCTCTGCAGGAGCAGCAAGTGCTCTGAACCATAAAGCAATCTCTTCAGCCTTGAGAGGCCTGATGTTATGATGGTTTCAGTTAAACATTTTCGATTTTAGTGAAGTTATGTGATTTCCTTAAAAATGTTCAATGAAATAAAACATGAATGGAGATGATGGAGGACATTTCATATTTTGTCTGTTGAAATAAATATTTCAGTTCTTAGAAAACATGAGTTTTGACTTTTCAGTAGTAGTAATCATTCAAAGCCAGAGAGTCTACAGCCAAGTAGGGCCACTTTGTTTTCCTTAAAGCCAGACTGTGTCATCCCATAGCTTTGACTTTTATTCCTCCTGTGCCACCATTGCCATTCTCTTCTGTATTTTTGGCTTCTACATTTTTCTGGTTGCAATATCAGCCTCAGCTGTGCTTCTATTTGAAACTGAACCATGGTCATTATTGTGGAAAAGACTGAGGATGTCTTCAATATTCTTATTCCCTATGTTTCCTCCTACCCTAAACCTGAATGTGAAGGTGCTCAGAAAACTTGCTTCTGAACCTGAAGAGTCTACCAAAGAACTGCAAACATTTTTGGAAGTAGGAACCACATGTGACTTTTGCTTCTTATCACTCATTACTTCACCATGGGGTTATTCAGACTGCATGTTTTGATGGCCATTTGATGTCCATGCTCTGACTAACTCCTAAAGAGGTGTGCCCCTCATGGAGACTCACAGTGTCCCCCATTTCCTGATGAATGACTTTGTTTTAGGCTTTCAGACTTTTCAGTTTTGAACAGTAATGGAAATATTAGTAGCATATAGCACTAAGTGTTGATTTGAGAAGAAACTATTGCCTTTGGTTTAACATGTTGCCTGGAGGGTAAGATGCCACAATATCAATGTTTCTGCAATAACAAATGCTAGATTATTTTATGGGCAGGGAGGGGTTAGGGATGACTCATAGATAGAGGGTCTTGTTTTTCGGAAGCTCCATTTGGTAGAGATAGGACACAGAGTCCTTCTTGGTCTTCAGTGCAAAATGAACAGGGAATAATTGTTGCCACAGGAGTTCAATTCCCACTCACTGTGCCTATTTCTGCTCTTCTCTCTGGCGCTCTTCTCCTGTCTGGCTTCAGCCGCCATCACTCTTAACTATGCTCCATAATTGCTGGTCCCTCTTTATACAGGCATGAAGTGGCTTGTTTTTTCCTTCTCACGTTTGTTTAACTATGACTTTACCAGTGAAGCTCTGCCTAGACAACCTCATATAAAAGAATAAGATCTTCCCACTCAGTTTTATTTTGTCCAGATCAGGAATGCCCAGGAACATTCTATAAGTTTATTTTAAGCTCAGAGCAGTAACTCTAGCACCACCAACAGCGCCCATTGTATGTGTGTATGTGTGTGTGTGTATGCAGTGTTTAATAAGGATTTGATTAACTGATAAATAGGGAAAAAAGGTCCTTTTAGGTATAGGATGGAAGTTTTCAAGGGGCTTCTTTGGAGAATGGGCAGCAAGGAAAATTAACATTTATAGAGAGATAAGGGTAAGACTGGAGTCTCAGGTAAAAGGCACAGAACTAGCACGGGCAAAGAGGCAAGAAACTAGTTCAATAGCAAAACCCTCACAACATCAAGAATCCTGTCACCACGGTTTCATGTAAAAGGTGCTCTGGAAAAGCCACGTCCTGTGCTTCCGGTTAAGGTCCCGCCCACTGTGGCTCATTATGTCCACGTACCTCCGGAACCACAGACTCCATCCTCTAGAGGGAGGGGTTGGGGGCAGTTGCGCAAGCGCATTCGCGCTCTGGCCAGCGCCCGGGCCTTTGGGCCCGAGGCTGCGGTGTCACGCAGTTTTTTTCTGATCGCGTCTGTGGTGGTGGTGGTGGTGGTGGTGGTGGTGGTGGCGGCGGCGGCGGCGGCGGCGACTGTGGCAGCAGCGACAGCTACCCAATGGTCCCGTTGTAACCTGAAGCCAGTTTTCTTCAAGGCTGCACCAAAGCAGCTATGTCGCCGCCGCCGCCGCCGCCGCCGCCGCTGCCGCCTGACTGGCGTCTTCTTGGCTTCAGCTTGTTGGTAGGCTCCTTCTGCTTCGCCCTGGAGTCCGCAGCTCAAGGCAACTCCGCTACAGGTGCCAATTGCTCCTTCTTTGCCCTGTCCAACCCTGTCTCTGTCTCTGCCGATGTTTCTTCTTCCATCCATCCATCCTTCCATCCATTCTTTTTTTCGCCTCCTTCATCCCCCCCCCATTTTATTCCTGCTTACCCTCCTAGCCATCTTTCCTTCCTTCCATCTGTTCAGCTGGCATTACTCTTTCATCATTCCTCCTTCCTACCTCTTCCCCTCCTTTCTGTCCCAAAATGTTTTTCTCCATCATCCCATCTTTCCTTTTCCATTAATTTTCAAAGAATTTCAAAGTACATGCAACATATATATTTGTCTCACCCCCATTTCTCCCCCTAACTCCACCCAGCTCCACTCACCCTCAACTTCATGTCCTCTTTTTGTTTTTATAACCCACTGAGTCCAATTTGTGCTTCTCGTACACACATGGGTGTGGGCCCATCCACTGGTGCACATTACATCTGTCTAGCAGTCCATCCTTTTCCTTCCATCCCCCTCCCTCTCTTCTTCCCTCCCTCCGTCTCTCCCTCCCTTCGTCCATCCTTCTCTTCCCTCTTCCTCCCTTCTATCTGTCCTTCCTTCATTTAACTGTCTTTCCATCTTCTTATCCGTCTCTTCTATACCTTCTCTTCGTTCTTTCATTTCCCCACCTCCCTCCCCCAGTCCCTGTCTTTCTTCTTCATCTAGGTGTGAAGACATGGCTGACACATAAAACGCTGACCTTTGCTGAAGCAGAGCCCTGGTTGCTCCTCTCTAGACGGACTGTTAAGGAGCTGGGGCCAGCCTTGATCTTCTCATTACCTCGATGGTGGTGGTGGTGGGGTTTCATTGTCAATGCATGTGATGTAACCAAAGCCCCTCCCTCCTCTGCAGATGCTCTGAATGTCCTTCTGATCATTGTGGATGATCTTCGCCCCTCCCTGGGCTGTTATGGCGATAAGCTAGTGAGGTCCCCAAACATTGACCAGCTGGCATCCCACAGCATTCTCTTTCAGAATGCCTTTGCACAGGTATGTTTGGGACCCTTTAGGTGTGGGTATGTGTCTCTTTGTGTATACACAGCAAGGAGTTGCATGTTGCTGCCCTAGAGATGATCTTCTTGAAAGAGGAAAGCAGAGCTTGGAAAATGGAGGCCTAGGCAAGCCTGTTCTCCACTTAAAAGGAAGCTTGTACCTGCAAGGCTCCTCTCCTCCTTGGGTGGAGACTATGCCCTGGCCCTGACAAGCTTAAGACAGGCTTGGCCAGCTTTCAGCCAGAAACAGGAACTGCCTGGAGCTGAAAAATCCAACCTGTGGGTCTCCCAAGTGAGTTGTGGGTGGCTGAGAGTCAGCCTTCTATCCATGGCAGTTGTCCTTTCTGGGTATCGCCCTTTCTGGGTACCCAGGGTTGCCACTGCACAGGAACAAACAGGTACACACCCACTCTCACACCCACACACAGCCCCCTGCTGTTTGGAGAGCCTGATTACTGATTACTGTCTTTCTTTATTCAGAAGACAATAATCTCTAGTACCTGGGCGAGGCCCAAATCCCACTGGTTTTCTCGAGATCTGCGTGACTCAGCTGCCTGGCGGTTGCTGAGGACTTAGAGAGGTTGCTTAGTTACCTTGAAGACTGCAGACACATTTGGCTGTGATGATGTTGACATTTGCTTCTGCTTCCTCACAGCAAGCAGTGTGCGCACCAAGTCGAGTGTCCTTCCTCACCGGAAGGAGGCCTGACACCACCCGCCTGTATGACTTCAACTCCTACTGGAGAGTACACTCGGGGAATTTTTCCACCATCCCCCAGTACTTCAAGGAGAATGGCTACGTGACCATGTCGGTTGGGAAAGTCTTTCACCCTGGTACTGTCTAATTACCAAAGCCTGGGCTCTCTGTTTCTGTTCCTGAATAGTGGAATCCCTTGCTGGGTTAGGGCTATGTTTGTAGTGATCTTTCCTGACAGGCTGGGTAACTTGTTGTTCATTGCTACATTTCTATGAAACAGCAGCACCAACAAAAGTCTCCTTTAGGTAGTTTCATGTTCACAGTCTAGATGAAAAAGAAGAGAAAGAAATTGTTTTCCTTTAGCTGTTGGAGGTGATGCTTTGGGACTTGAGCTGCTTGGGTTGTGGAAGTGCATTAGCTGTTGCAGAGGCAGCTCTGATGTCAGTCCAGCCCTGGACTTGACCCTGTGCCTTGCAGAGTGCCTGTCTGTAAAACTGAGTATGAGGCAATCACATCTGAGGACCTCGGATGTCTAGAGGGCCTGTGTGGACTTGATGTCCAGGTAAGAGCTACAGCTTGGTGGAGGTAATGCTTTCTCTGTGAGTCATGTCAGAAAGAGGAAGGAATTTGGGTGTCAAGTTCTGGCTTTGAATACTGCCAGATAAACTGGTTTCTCTTCCTAAATGAAACATAGACACCACTTTAAAACACTGATAGAAGGATCACTTGATTTCAAGAATGGAAAGAAAGCAAAGAATATAAAGGTGTAATTGCACCACCCTGAGGAAAACTGCATTTGAGTTATTCCTGCCTGTTTTCTGGACATAGTATTTTTCTGATTTTTACTTATGTTGTGTAGCATGAATCATAAAATCCCAGAGGCAGAAATTGGGGTTCAACCCGAAAACCAGAAAAGCAAGGCAGTCAAGCTACTAGAGAAGTCTTACCTCTACCAAGGCTGGGCATCCTCAAACTAAGATGACAGCCTTTCTCTTCTCTCATTTCCCTCTAGTGCTGAGATTAAAGGCATGACTCCCTACTGTTATCATTCATGATGTGGGTGACCTTAGACTGTCCTAGTCCCACGAGGGGCCGTGGGTGGTGACCCACAGCAGGTCCCCTGGTGGGTGGGATACAGACAGATATGCCAAGCAGAGAGAGCTTAGGTATAGAGTTTATTTAGTGGGTATTGGGAATGGTTTAAAAGTATGAGGTTATGGAGAAGGGAGAAGGGGAAACAGAGAAAGACAGGAAAAAGAGAGGGGAGGGAGAGGCAGAGACTGCCTCTTCAGAGGAAGGGTGGACACACACACACACACACACACAGAGAAGGGGAGGATTAGGAGTGGGCAAGGGTTTGTCTATTAAAGGGACAGAGTACCCAGGTGACAGGCCAGGCCAGCAGATTGCAACAGCTAGTACTGGGATTAAAGGTGTAGGCCACTACCACCTGGATTTATTTCTGCATTGATCTTGTGTAGGCCAGGGTGACCTTGAACTCAATAGAGATCTGTCTGACTCTGCCTCCCAAATCCTGGTATATGTCATCATTGCCTGACCTCTAGTGGTTTTAGCTTTGCCTCTGGTCTTCAGACAAGACTTTTTTTTATCAAAATACAAATAATATACCACTACAATGTCATGTTTCTAATTTTATAACCCGAGTGAGAGTAAATATTTCCCATTATATTACACTCCACACAAATCCCTTTTTAATGACAGCATTCATGTTATTTTGGCTTTTCACTGCCATGGGCATCTCTGGAAGCAGAATAGACTACCTGGGCAATAGATAGCATCAAGGATGTGGGCACCTGGTTGTGGTCTCAGTGCTGCCACTACTTAGCCATGCTGCTGCCTTTGACTTTCACATTCCTTACCTGGGAAGCTGGGACTGTAGTTGTTTTGATGCGCTACCAGGGGAGCTTGTCAGTACAGGCATCCACGAGTGTAAAGTGTCTTCAAAGTGCTAGATCCATTCAGATGATGATGCTCATCACCAGAGGGGACAGCTTGAGTGTCTCCAAGAGCCCTTTGTACATTGATTATAACTGCTAGGCTCAGGAGCTTTCTTCTGAAACCTAGCTGGCAGTTCAGGTTGATAATAGTCATTAGGTAGACTATGCCCTGCTCAGTTTTGACAATAAATGTATCAAGAATCATTTTGTGTGGCCTAAAGCTGAATATCAGTTGAACTTGCTAGTTTGGTACTTAGAACACTTGCCTAAGGGCATTGGGAGGGAAGTGAGTGTTTTCTAGAGGAGGAGATTATACTTTAGGAAGGGAAACCAAACAAGGCCTGTTTGTTTGTTGATCTCCTTCCTGATAACTCTATTTAGGAATGAGCTTCTCTGTGTCTTACAGACCCTTACTTCCAAGGTACTGCTGCACTCTTGGCAGGTGGCAATTCTTTCTTGGTGTCATATGCTTGGTACACAGTAAACTACTAAGCTTTGGGCTGTAGTTAAGCTTTACAATTGCATACTTGATCTTGGTGCTGAAGGCATGTGTTTGAGTCTCGGCTCATTCATCTATTGGGTTGGCACTATGAATGGCATGAGCCTTCTCTTAACCTCTCTATGCTCATCTGTCTCATAGTGGTGACAGTGCTTTTGCTTTCTTCTTGGGTGGTCGTTGCTTCCTTAGGGTGGGCAAGAGTCTCTAACTTGGGCTCCAGGGAACTGCAGAATATGGCTGGGCAGAGAGGGGAATATAAGGTGGGAGGAGACAGGAGCTCAGCACATTCAAGCTGACTGATCTTGTCATTTTGAGACTTAGGAATTAGGAAGTTAGATGTTCAGTACTAAAATGATGACCTGGAGTGTTGATCTTAATGGAAATGTATCATCTACCTTGAACTCTTGATTTTGTAGGTGAGGAAACTGAGGCCCAAAGAGGGGGGAAGCTACTTGTATAGTTGTTAAATTTTAATCTGGCAGTGGGTATTAAAGAACCTTTCACATTTTATTCAGCAACTTTCTTTTCAATTTAAGGTATATCTTCCAATCACAGTGATGATTCTCCATATAGCTGGTCTTTTCCACCTTATCATCCATCATCAGAGAAATATGAAAACACTAAAGTAAGTCTATCCAAGGGCCGAGGAAGCACTGTCTTCTTGCCTAGCAAATGGACTATTAAATATGTTGTATTTTCTTTTAAACTGGTTATTCTGTGATGTGTGTAGCTTTTGCTTGTTGTAATGTCTTATAGAAACAAGCATTAGGATATTTAGCAATTGGTTTGATAGGCACAATGATTACTTTTTTGTGAAATTCTTTCTTTATAATATTTTACTAATTAGTTCAGGCAGGCTAGTTTAGAACTTGCTCAAATCCAGGCTGACCTCAGACTCAGAATCTTCCTGCTTCAGCTTTTCTCATGGTGCTGGAATTAGAGGCACAGGCCACCATACCTGGCCTATTGGATGTTTCCTATTCTAAAACCTTAAGTTGGACCGAGGATATAGCTCAGTCAATAAAGTGCTTGTTCTAGAAACATGAGGACCTGAACTCAATTCCTAGCACCCATCAGAAATCTAGTACTAGGGACTCAAGCAGGTCCCTGGAGCCTGCTGCCCAGCTACTCTAGCTTAATGTCTCAGTGAGAGCCCCTGTCTCAAAAACCAAGGTAAATCACTTCTGAGGAACAACTGAGGTTGACCTCTACTTTTCTTGTGTACTGCCCCCCCCCCCGGCAATGTGCACTGACAAATATACAAACACACATGTGTACACATGCACAAATAATACATTAAAACCTTAACCTTAAGTCTAATCACTTCACTTAATGGATTCTTGATGCTCACTCTGGGTTTAAGTATTGAGCTAAGGATCGTAAATGTTGAGATAGTTTTTGATAGTTTATTTGGATATCCTCTAATTAGTTATGGCCTGGAGATAGAATTCGCAGGAATAAGCTGAACGGTGTGTGTTTTTTTCCCCTGTCTGGAGAAAGGACAAACACTTCTGGTTTGGTTTTGCTTCCAATGTTCATGTTCATTCTAAGTGATTTAACAATTCGAGGGCTGGTGATGGTGCTATTTGTTTAGTGTGTGACTGTCAGAATCGGTTTATTGAATTTAATAGACCAATGTTATGCATTTTGTTTTGAAAGACATGTAGGGGACAAGATGGAAAACTCCATGCCAACCTGCTTTGTCCTGTGGATGTGACAGATGTGCCTGAGGGCACCTTGCCTGACAAACAGAGCACTGAGGAAGCCATTCGGTTGTTGGAAAAGATGAAAATATCAGCCAGTCCTTTCTTCCTGGCGGTTGGGTATCACAAGCCACACATCCCCTTCAGATACCCTAAGGTGAAGAGCTGCTTGAGGTCTGATCCAACACAGTCACTATTATCTGTGTTACTTATTCACCAGAGAGGCATTTGTGTATCAAAGGTGGTCATAGCCCAATGGGATGCCCAATGGCTACTAGTGTACTTGCAATAGTGGTAGTCTTAGAACTTGTAAGAATCTTGTAATAAATGCTTAGCTTTCCTCCGCTGGAGGTTTGATTTCTTTTGTTTGAGCTCATCATGTGAATGGGATTGTATAATGATGTTCTACAGAGGTGAGATAAAGCCACCAAGGGGATTGTCTTTGGGAGAAAATATGAGGAAACATGAAGTCAGCTTCCCCAACTGTCATACCTCCCTAAGATTATCATATCAGACCTTGTAGGAACAGGAGACAGAATTGCTTGTTGGCACTTCAAATCCTATGCTTTTCTATATTATTTAGAATGTGTAGTCCTTTTAAGTAATCCTTTCTAGGTATTCTCTGTTTTCTTTTTCCTGGGCCTGAGCAGCCCAGCCTTTTTACTTTACAAAAAATGTTTGGTTATAAATGAGAGTACAGACCTGGAAGTTTGCTCTTTGATGTTGTAGGCATCTTGTTTGATGAGCCTTGAGGATCTTGCCCTCACAGCAGGAGCTCTCAGCCCCTTTGGAAGAAGCTTGTGACACTCAGTCTCTTCTGCTCCCTTGCAGAAAAGAATTCTCAAAGCTGCCTAGCTGCAAGCCTTTCAGAGGTCTGCTTATGAGACTGGCCTTTATCTGGCAACTGGGAGCTTTGATTTGGGAGTGCCTAAGTGGTTTTGGCAGACGTGGTATATGCTGGATCACTGCTTGCCTTATGAAAGATTGAAATTTTGTTCTGGTTCAGGCAGAGTGCCTATGTGATCAACCCCATATCAAGACTGGGTGCTGCAGTTTTTATGCGCTTCACTGATTGGTAGTATTTTATATGCACTGTCTTTCAACTAACTGGGGCAATAAGAGCCTCCTATGTGAAATCCCTGGGAAGGACTCTGAAGCTTGTCATTGGTTTCCTCCAGAGTTAGCCGCATGTTTGGTTTTTCTTTGCTGATTGGGTGTGAAATCTTTTCACTCTAATAAAGGATCACTGTAAATGGGACCTTCTGCTAAGTCCTGTGAGTTCTCCTCATGACTCACAGAAGCTGAGGGAGGTTGAGGGAGCCCACTGTGCTTCGCCATGCCTTTGGATGTTGGGAGTAAGATAGGAACAGGAGAAGGAGGGCACCTGTATATGAGAGGAGGGGACAGTTGCTGCTGTCATTGTAGAAAACATGTTTTAGCAACAACATTTTGTTGCTGTTTGAGCCATATGAGAGTGGCTTAAGGTAGAGAGTAGGTAAGAGTGGGTGAGTTCCTGGGGAGTATTAGCACCTAGTAAATGGATTATAGACTTTCAGAAAGCACAACCTTGTGCTTTAGCCAAATGAGCAGCAACATTGTGGCTTTGTATGTTTTTCTCCTAGGAATTTCAGAAGTTGTATCCCTTGGAAAACATCACCCTGGCTCCTGATCCCCAGGTCCCTGATGGCCTACCACCTGTGGCCTACAACCCATGGATGGACATCAGGGAGCGGGAAGATGTCCAAGCCTTAAACATCAGTGTGCCCTATGGCCCAATTCCTGTGGATTTCCAGGTACCAGCGGTTTACTTGGAGAGATGTGTCAGGCACTGATGGTGTGGTATCAATGGTGAGGCCACATTTGAGTTCAAGGCCAACCTGTTTACATAATGAGTTCAAGGCCTGCCCAGGCTAAGTAGTAAGCTCCTGTTTCAAAAAGCCAAAACAAACAAAAGCCTTCTTTGTGGATTTCTGTTGGTATTTACGTGGGCAGTGGTAGGTAGACCAAGTCTCCTTACTAGTACCTTAGCTTCTAAAGGAGGTAGCATCCAGGCTTTCTATAAGCAGACACTGGTTTGGGATGTAGCTTGGGTGAACCTCCCTAGCCCATGGGGGATTAATATGAACCACAGTTTAGTAATTATAGGATGCTAGCAGCTGTGTAGAAGTCCAGAATCCTTCATTTGCTGGTACTTTTGTTTCCTCTGTGGGAAAGCCTAAACTGGAAGCTGCCACATTTGGGCTGACTGAGTGAACTGAGCCTTGGTACAGAGGGAGGTGGGATACTCTGGTTAGTGCGGCCAGCTATGGTGTCTGGCATCTCTTTGCTCTGATACGAATGTAGGACAGCCTCCAAGTTACTCATTTGATAATATTGACTCATCCCCCCCTCATCCCTCATCCCTCAGCTTCTCTCTCCTGTAAGTAAAAACAACACGAGGAGCCATATTCTTTCTGAAGTCTTATGACATGAATGCTCAAGCAGGTGGTAGTGGATAGAAGAGGGCAGCATTTTCAGAATGTATTCCTTGGACTGATGGTATCAGACTCACTGGACACTTTCTGAAGTCTTATGACATGAATGCTCAAGCAGGTGGTAGTGGATAGAAGAGGGCAGCATTTTCAGAATGTATTCCTTGGACTGATGGTATCAGACTCACTGGATAGACTTGCTAAAAGTACAGAGCTCTGGCCCACCTATAAAAGGCGATTAGCATCCTTTTTCTCTCTTTGCCCACCTATTTTCTTTCTTTTTTTTATTTTTTGCAGTACTAGTGATTGAACCTAGGGCCTCACATGCACTAGGCAAGTACCCTGCTGCTGAACTATATTTCCAACCCTAGAGCTGAAGAAGCCAGATTTCCTGAGAAAGTGTATCAGGTGATTGTGATGTACTCAGTCCAGCTTTGAGAGCTGCTGGGGAGAACCTCTGTTGCTACTAAGCAGAGGTTCTCAGCTGCCCAGGTGAGCTCTTTGCTTGTTTGGTGAGGTCTATTCCTACTGATATTTCTGCAGCCTCTTTGCTCACATCCTGCTATCTTCAGAAATACCATTTCTCTGATCTCTGCCCTGTTTTCTTCTCTTTCTGTTTGCTGTTCTACTCCCTCAACTATTGTTTGAGGGCAATGAAGAGTAATCTATTCTGGCTATATCCATGATCTTCCTGGTCTGCGTGGGTTTTTGCCTTCCTTTATCACTAAGAGTTCTCACTGTGGCAGACTTTGACCTTGTTGGCAAATTCTGTCTTCTAAGTCTTCACCTTCCCTGAGCTCAGTGCTACTTTCTCATTGTTCACCAATCTAATATGGGACTATTTGACTCCTCTACTTCCTTGCCAGCCTTTCCAGGTGCCCCTCTATTTCAGTATGCATAGCAGGGTCCTCCCATATCTCCCACTTAGGTCCTGCTCCTTGTCATTTTCAGCCCTCACCTTGGCCTCTCTTCCCATTCTCCCTAGTTAACATCATCTGAACCCTGTTATTAGATTAACCCAAGAACTACTCCAGCCTAGGCGTCCCTCCTGACTTTCTGACACACGCCTAGCAGATGATTGTGGGGACCCTGGTTCTGTTGTTTTCCACGTGGCTAGGCCACTACCCCTGCCCTGCCTTTTCTCCTTCCTCTTGCACTGTCTCCTATCAAATGGGAGCAAATCATGCTGTTGCTGAATGTGAAATTTTGTCACCCTTGACTTTCTCATCTTCCTCTGACACCATGTTTCTTACCTGTCTCCACACCTGCTTGATCTCCCCAAATTCCTGTTCTGCCCTGTTCTCTGAACACATCTTTCTGGACCAATGTAGTATATTTTACTTTTTAATTTTTTTCCATTTTTTCAGAAAGGTCTCACTCTGTAAACCTAGCTGAACAAAAATGCATGGTGATCCTTCTGCCTCAGCTTTCCAAGTGCAGGGATTACAGGTACACACACCATGCCTTTCTGATTTTCTTTTAGCAAGTGTGCTGAATTCTTCTTAGGGACCAGCAGTGGCCTGATTCTATTTTTCTAAAGCCCTTAGAATCTGGCTGCTGTTGCCACAGGACTTTTGCTAACTTGCATTACATCTATGCCTTGAAAGACCTTCTTGGCCTGCAGCCTGAGACTTTCACTTTCTTGAAGAACTTCTAAGTGTATGTCATCTGGCCCTAACCTACTGTTTTTGTCTGCCTCCTATGTCATTACATAGCTCCAAATGAGCCCTGTTCTTCCATGATTCCACTCTGCTGTATGCAGCTGTTGCTTTAGAAGCCTTCTGTGACCCTGATGTATCTAGACCAACTAACTTGAAGGGTCATTCGCCTGTCTCAACTCTGGCCCTTCCCATAATGTGTATGTTTACTTATCTGTAGTTGTACCCTTATTATCTAGGTGGCTTAACAGGTCTGAGCATTATACTTGCCTCTTTATTGCCTTTTTTTCTGTGACCAGCATAGGCAGGAGGTGTCTGCCTGAAGTTCTCCAGGCTCCAGACTGAAAAGTTTATTTACTAAACAGTAAATCTAGACAGAGGTTCAGCATGATCCTTCTATAAGCATAGATGTTTGTCACTGCAAGCAGATGAAGGGACAAGTCTCATGACTGCCATTACCCTATCAATGAAAAGTAGCTTATCTCTCAGGTCCATCTCAGGAGTCAGAGGCCCTGAGGATAGTAGAAGATGGGGCTGATTTGGTAATTGGTTCTTTTGTTTCTTACTGCTTGGGGCATAGGAGGAAGAATAGTATTTTCCTTAAGGGCCATGAACAATATTCAGGAGTCAGTCCAGGAAAGGCTTATGGGTCCTTTACTTGTGGGTGTAGGCTGCCTAGCAGTTCCAGCAGTTCCTCTTGGGTTGCCCTTCATTATTCTTCTGCCCATTGAGAGTTTGTTAGAAATGAGCTACACTTGATACCTTGGTCCATGAAATTAATCAATTGCTATTTCTTGCTGGGTAAGAGTATGGGCAGAGGAGAGGCCTACTCAGGGTCATTATTAGAAGTTAATTTGTGTCACCCCTAGAAAGCTAAATTGAACTCTTTAACTTTTTATACCTCAGAATATAGTATGCTTTAAGTTAAGATGTACTCATATTGATCAGGTAAGCCCCTAACCCAGTGTGACTGCTGTCCTGATAAAGAGATCAGGTAGGGAGGACAGAGGCAGAAACAGATGCAGGAAGAGCTCCATGTGAAGATGGAGACAAACCGTAATGACTGTTGCAAGCCAAGAAACACAGATACCTTTAGAACAGTGGTTCTCAACTTGTGGGTCTCAACCCTTTTGGGGGTTTAATGACTTCCACAGGGGTCACCTAAAACCATCAGAAAACATAGATATTTATATTACAATTTATAATGGCACAAAATTACAGTTGTGAAGTAGCAATGAAATAGTTTTATGGTTGAGGAGTCACCACAACATGAGGAACTGTATGTATTAAAGGGTTGCAGTGTTAGGAAGGTTGAGGACCACTGCTCTAGAACATTCAGAAATGGCCCTCCCCAAACCTTGATTTTGAACTTCTGGGTGTCCGTGGCAGGGAGACAATCGATTTCTAGTGTTTCAGTCACCTGGTGGCTTGAATGGAGCAGAGTGGTATCTTTGGCATCCTCCTCATCAGAGAATGGATGACCCTGGAAATGCAAGGGTTAAAGGATCGTTTTCTGTTTCATTGGTCATTTCTAGAGACTCTAGAATATGCAGACCAGAGACAGAACCAGTTAATGCTATCCATTTGTCATGACATGTATCCTAAAGTGAAAGTTGATTTGCTTTCAGACATGTCAATTTGGTTCTGCAGATTGTTAGTCTGGCTTCTACAGCAAAGGGCTGTAGAAGGTAGGAAAAGGAATGTTAGGTTTAGGCTAAGAATATCATCAGTCAATGGAGAGGTTGGGATTGGGAGAGATGTTCAGGTATACTCTTTGTATGCCAAGGCATTTGAAGTTGCTTTCACTCTTGTAATATTCTTTTCATTTGTAGAGGAAAATCCGTCAGAGCTACTTTGCTTCCGTGTCCTATTTGGATACTCAGGTTGGGCATCTTTTGAGTGCTTTGGATGATCTTCGTCTGGCCAGCAACACAATTATTGCCTTCACTTCTGATCACGGTAAGCATTTTGCAGTACACTGGTGAATTGAACATATCAATTTCCTGTGACACACACGTTGGACAATTTCTACATACACAGGGGTATACTTTTGTGTAAAACAGCAGTGCTCTGAGTTCAGGATCCTGGGGAACTTTTAAGAGCAATTTACTTGTTCTTGGCCCTCCATCTTGGATATATGAGAATGGAGGCAGGTGTCACATCTTTTTTCTATTTATCTTCGTGATTTCATTAATGACCCTGCATTTATGTGAGAGAAGGTTTGCTTTGGTGTATCTTAATGTTTTTTAAATTGTGTGTGTGTGTGTGTGTGTGTGTGTGTGTGTGCGCGCGCGCGTGCATGAGTGGTGTCTGCAGATGACAGAAGAGGGTTTCAGATCCTCTGCTGCTGGAGTCATAGACAGTTGTGAACTGCCTAACATGGGTGCTAGGTATTAAACTTGGGTCCTCTGAAAGAGCAGCAAGTGCTTTTCCTGTGAACTGCTGAACAACCCCTCCAGTCCTCATGCACATTTTAAAAAAGTTAATATATTTAGTTATGGGCTTCATTACAGCATCATCAAACATATGTCATTATTCTCTATTAAAATTAACCCTCCCCTCTGCTGCCCTCTTGTACCCTCTGTTCTTCTTCTACCTGGTTGTCTTCGTCCACTAATGTGGTTCTTTTTGCTTTTGTGTCACATGTATTCCAGTGATATATCCAACTGTCCTTCCTTCCCCCTTCCTTAACATCTCTTTCTTGGAGGAAATTGTTTTAGCTCTCATTTCTGATCTAGAGAACTGGAAGACATTTATGTAGAGATTCTCTACTTCCTTCTTGTCTAAAGACAAACCCTTGGCCTTTCAGGGATATGTGCTTTTTTTCTTACATATTTTTATTTTTTATTTTTTCCTTTTTATTGAAAACAATTTTTTTCCTGATATAATATGTCCTGATTATAGTTTTCCTTCCTTCTATTCCTCTCAGTTCCTCCCCACCCCCTTCCTATCTGATTCCATTCCCTTTATGTTTCTCATTAGAAAACCAACAGCTTCTAAGGGATATTAAAATAAAATATAAGATAAATTAAAAGCTAACACATTGGAGTTGGACAAGAGAAACAGTGGAAAAAGAGCCTAAGAGAATGCACAAGAATCAGATCCACTTGTTTACAACTCAGGAATCCCATAAAAACATTAAACTGGAAGCCATTATATATGCTCCGAGGACCTGGTACAGACCTGTTTAAGCCTTGTGCATGCTGCCTCAAGTCTCTGAGTTCATATGAGCTTTCATCATGTTGATTCAGAGGGCCTTGTTCTGGTGTCCTCCATCCCCTCTGGCTCTTACCGTCTTTCTGCCTCCTCTTCCACAGGGATTTGATGGAGACATTGCATTTAGGGCTGAGTATTTCAGGGTCTCTCACTCTGCATAATGTCTGTTGATCTCTGTATCTGTTCACATATTTGTTCCTCGTTGTAGCAGCCTAGACAGAAGCTTAGCAGAAGAATATTTATTTAGCCATGAACTAATAACAACAGCTCTGTACTGAATGTTGTAGGTTAGGCTAAGTGCTGTGCTACAGAACTATGCACAAGATAAGAATATCTTGATTTTTTTAAAGATATATCATGTGCATTCATATGTGAAAGAAAAAAATAATCCAAATTTTCAGTCCTGAGTAAGAAAAAGAAATCTTCAGCATTCATTTAAATATCCACTCTAAAAGATAACGTCCCGACCTACTTACATATGAGCAAGCTTTAAAGACAAAAGTGAGGGGCAAAGATTGTATGTAAAGAATCTCATGTTATAAAAATAATCACAGACACTAAAAGTTTGAGTGAATTGAGGGAAGTGCAGGCATACACCTGTTCTTTGTCACAGCCAAATTTGGTGACTTTTGCCAAGGGAGGTTGCAGAGACTAACCTGCAAATTCCCTTATTCATTCTTCAAACAATACTGGAGCTACAAACAAGTGTCAGAACTATTAAGAGATTATGGTCAAGAGGGAAGAGTGCTTACTACTCTTGCAGAGGGCTGGAGTTTGGTTCCCAGGACCCATGTCTGGTGAATCACTTCCAGCTGGTCTCCAAGGATACCCACACTCACATAGAAGATACTTATATAGACATACACACATAAATAAAGGTAAAATAAACTGGGGCTGGAGAGATGGCTCAGCAGTTCAGAGCACTGTCTACTCTTCCAGAGGATCTGCGTTTGAGTCCTTTCAGTACCCACATAGAGGCTGACAAGCAACTGTCTAACCCAGTCTCTGGGGATCTGACTCTCTCTTCTGGCCATCTGAGGCACTGCACATATGTGATGTGCAGGCATACATGCAGTTTTGATACCCATATACATTTAAAAATCAAATAATGATAATATTTGATTAATAACTCTTGAGAGAGAGGAGGAGAGAGGGGGATTATGGTCTTAGAACCTCAGACTGATCTCCTTAGCAGTCTCCTACTCAGAAGGACATCATGTCATTGTGGATGTGCAAGGGCTCTGGCAATCTGTCTATCCTTCTGTATTAAGAACTTGAAGCCCATGTCATAGTCAAGAGTTAGGACACAGGGCAAGGTAGTGGAATGACTAACTTTTGGGACTTTATCATCCAGGAAGAGCTGCTCAGTACAGCTGAGTGGTAGAGTATGTGCCTAATAGGTACTAAAGTATGGACAGGTACTTGGCTTGGCAGGAGAGGTGCATTTATTTGGAGCCTTTTGAACAGATAAAATTCAATGTGTGTGTGAATTTCTAGTTACTTTTAAAAAAAGATACTATAGTTTGAGAATTTAAGGTTGTCCCATTTGAAGGTTTCTTCTTTGTGGACAGATATCTGCCTTTTAATAAAGCAGCATTTATGTGAACTAGCTTTTATAATTCTAGAGGAATTTCCTTAAAATATCAGCTTTAGTGTTCTCTGCTCTTTACATTGAGAAATGAAATGGTATCTAAAGTAAACAAACCATAATATTGTTACTAATTCTCTTTCATTGTGTGCTTTTTATGGCCCAGGGTGGGCCCTAGGTGAACACGGAGAATGGGCTAAATACAGCAATTTTGACATCACTACACGTGTGCCACTGATGTTCTATGTTCCTGGAAAGACAGCCCCACTTCCTGGAGCAGACGAGAGGCTTTTTCCTTACCAGGACCCTTTTGATCCCACCTCAGAATCGATGGATCCAGGTATAAACATACAGAAATGAGAGTGCCTTGCTGTTAGAGCACCTTTGGTTTAGATGGGAATTACTTTATCAGACAGCTAGACACTTTGTGGTGTATTGGAATTCATTCTCAATATTGTTTAGTATTCATATATTTTTTAAGCATCTCCCATGCACCAGGTTGAGAATGCATGGCAGAGCCAGAGTTGACTGTACTGATGAGGCAAGCAGGCCTGCTTTTCATCCCACCTGGCTCCCACACAGCTAGCTTTACACCCAAAATAGTAACACACAAATTATATTCACTTAAACATTGCCTGGCCCATTAGCTCTAGCCTCTTACTGGCTAACTCTCACATCTTGATTAACCCATTTCTATTAATGTGTGTAGCACCACGAGGTGGTGGCTTACTGGGAAGTTTCTAACCTACGTCCATCTTGGGCCAGAGCTTCATTGTCTGCTTCACTCTGCTTTCTCTCTCCCAGAATTCTGTTCTGTCTACTCCACCCACCTAAGGGCTGGCCTATCAAAAGGCCAAGGCAATTTCTTTATTAACCAATGAAAGTAACACATAGACAGAAGACCCACCTACATCAGTTGACAAGAATGGTCACTGTATATCGGGGCCCTTAGAAATTTTAGAGGGTCAAAGGAGCAAGTGATATTCCCAAGGTGGGGAGAGCTGTTTGGAGGTGACAGCAACATGTCAGACCTTAGAGGAAGTCTCAGTAGCCTGCTGAGACAAAGTCTCTTCAACATATGAGTGGAATGTTTTGTGTGCATGCTTTTTTGGGGGACCCAATGCTTACTGAGAGGTGTTTTCCATTTTGGAGCTCATTGATCTAGTAAAACACACCAGGTTAATCGGCTCTGTACCCCCAGCAGCAAAGGGCATTTACTTTCATTTCTACATACTATGCCTTCAAAGCCTTGAAAAGCAGGCACTCTTCCTACCTGTGTGAAGTGGCAGATGTAGGTTCTTGAGAGTTATATCCTGACTTTACCTGTCTGGTACATTTTCAGGTGCCAGTTACATACTTCCAGTGACATTTCTCTTTTCAGAGTGCTTTTCTGTGAGCTACGCTAAGTCGGGTGTTCCCTTTTCTAGACTGACTGGCCCCGGGCTCCATCTTTAACACCTATGTCTTGCATTTTATGTTCATTGCTATGTAAATTGATCATGGTTTTAGGTCATCATTCTGGCATTTCTAGATTTCTGAGTTTGCTTATATCATCCAATTTTCTTTTTGCACTTTTAATTTTGTATGTTTCATGCTCTATGTTTCTTTCCCAACACCAAGAGAAAAGTTAAAGAGTTTCAAGGCATGAGCTTAATTCTTTATTGCTGGGACGAATCTGATAGGACTTTTTGAAACTTGTTGGCCCCCCAAAACACCTCCAGCCACGACCCCCCCCCAGCAAAAAAAAAAAACAAACCAAAAACTAAGAACCTACAAACCAACCAACAAAAAAATCCTGTAGAGAGATTTGTAATCATGGCTACTGAGAGGCTGAGGTATAGAGATGACATTCTCAAAACCTGCCTGAGATACAGATTGAGTTCAAGGCTAGTCTCTGTAACTAACTGAGAACACAACTCAAAAATCAAAATTCAGACTCAGGATCTAGCTCAATGGTTTGAATCCCAGACAATGAAAAAAGAAAATTCTGAGTCTTTTCAAACCATCTTTTTTCTTTATTCCATATGTGCTGTGCAGTCCATCAGCAAGCATGCTCCTTTCCATTCAGATTCTGTCTCTGCCCATTCTCATCAGTTCTACTGCCCCCAGCCCTCTGGTGTAGCAAGTTTCTGAAGTCTCCTTGCTTGTGCCCTAGACTGTTTCCTTCTCAAGTAACAATTTTGAAACTCAAGGCAGAGGTAGGGATATAGCTCATTGGTGGAGTGCCTATCTGAATGGACTGAGCCTTAACTTTTATCCCTGGTAATGTGAAGATGAAAGTTGAAACCAAAAATGGAACCTCCAAAATTCAGCCCTCCTGTTTTCCCATCTCACTGAGGAAATGTCTTTACAATGGCTATCAAGGCCTTCCATGACTGGATTGCTTCCTCATCTCTTCTTCCTCTTGACAAGTATCCATACCATTCTTTCTGTGCAACGTCCCACAGTCCTAGTTCCTCTTGGCTAGATTGTTTTTTCCAATGATGTATACATGTGGTCATGTTGCCTTCTACTTTCATAGTGGTGTTTTTTTTTTTTGTATCAGAGGCTTTTTCTAGGGAGATGCAACACATATGTGCACACACATCTACTCACCCCTGGAAAGGGAACCCACAACAGACCAAAGTAACAATTACACCAAAGCCTAACTTGGTGAATCAGTGAGTTTTTGGGGGGTTACTAATAGGAAAATGGGTGAGAGGATCCTCACAGGAGCACTGATGACTCAGAAGCAGCTGCATTGCTGAATAGTCCACATGAACATGGTTGATGACTCATAAAAGCTATGGCCCTAGTTGGCAATTCTAAGAGATGGCCTGTCGGCTTATGGTGAGTCTCCTTCTCCAGTAGTTGTTTTCTGCTCTCAGTCTATGGTGGATATACATAATGTGATATACGCATTCAGTAGAATGTTATTCATCCTTTAAGAGAAAGAAAATGCCAATGTATTCTATAGAATAGATGAACCTTGAGAACTCATGTTACTTGAATTAAGCCAGGCACAAAGGATCAAATGTGGTCTGAGACCATTCCCATGAGATATCTCTTGTAGTCTAGTAATCAAATTCATAGTGCTAGAAAGTAGAATGAGTGTCCTCAGTTGATAGTGTCATAAAAATGGACAACCATTGTTTGCTTTCAGTGAAGAGTTAAGTGCTTAGGTGGTGGGGACAGCGATGTAAAATGAATTGCAGAAGTGATAATGATGTTGACACAATGTGAATACGTGTATTGTAACTAAAAAGTGGTTAGGTCGTTTGTGTATTTTACCATAATAAAAACAAAATATGAATCAAATGCAAATATTTAGAAATGAATAATCTTCAACAGATGTTTATACCATGGGTAGAGCTGTAATTGGTTGAACTTGTCTGGATCAATTATTTGACTCTAAAATTTAAGTAGTTTAAAAATGCTTCCAGCAGGCAAGAAACACTTTCACTTCATTTTACATCCTGTTATTGCATTGGGTGGACTGTTAGTGAAAGGAAATGTCCTGGAGAGGTAGCATTTCTAAGCTTCTTTTGCTAAAAACTGGATGTTGTATATGAAAACGAAATGGGTATCAGGTGGTGCTCAGACAGGCTCTGGTTTGGCTGGCTCTGCGGTGTACCAGACCAAGCTGTGCTGCTTCCTGTTTCAGGTGGGCACATCATGGACCTTGTGGAACTTGTATCTCTCTTCCCCACACTTGCTGGACTTGCCGGACTACAAGTTCCTCCTCGGTGCCCCATCCCTTCTTTTCATGTTGAGCTGTGCAGAGAAGGCCAGAATCTCCAGAGGCATTTGCAGCTCCATGATTTGGAAGAGGATCCACACTTTCTTGGTAATCCCCGGGAGTCGATTGCCTATAGTCAGTACCCCCGGCCTGCAGATTCCCCTCAGTGGAATTCTGACAAGCCAGGCTTAAAAGATATAAAGATCATGGGCTACTCTATACGCACCATAGACTACAGGTATACAGTGTGGGTTGGCTTTAATCCTGCTGAATTTTTGGCTAATTTTTCCGACATTCATGCAGGGGAACTCTATTTTGTGGATTCTGACCCACTGCAGGATCACAATGTATATAATGACTCCCAACATGGAGATCTTCCCCACTCATTGAAGCCTTGAGTTCTGCCAGCCTCGGAGAACCGCATATGTGTCCTCTTGTCCCCTTCTGTCTCATGAAAGGTGGCATTAGAAGTGACTATCTTTTACTACCTATTGTATTAGATATAACCTGAGTGGGTAGCAATCAAAACAGCATCATCAATTTGGCTTAGGACTATGTGGCAGACAAATCTTTTCATTTAGTTCTTCTTAAGTTATAAATGATCATTGAATTTAGGCTAGGCTGAAGCGCTTCCATTTTAAAAGCACTCATCACTTAGGTTAAGTAAGTATAAAAGTGAACTTAACAAAATGTAATCATACCTTTGTATATATAATCCATGGTAGCCAAGAATAGTACTGTACTAAAGAAATAATTTACTTGTTGAATTTAGTGCATTTCAAAAAGTAATCATATATCTTAGGTAGCTCAGTGTAGTCAAAACATGTTAACATGGGATTCATTTCTTTCTCAAATATGAAATTAAGTAATATTTCTAGAAGCAACTTCTATATCATGTATGATCAACTTTTGTTTATAAGACTACAGATTTCAAAATGAAAGGTAAAATACACATGGGATTATTAATGCAGCATTTCTTCATTAAATAATAAGTAGTGCTTAGTAAAGTATGAATAAAGGTACAAAATTCATTTAACTATTTCAATACTTGCTGACCCAAATAATAATTTGCTAGTAAATAGTATAACTCTTGAACTTGGTTATCTGTTAAAAAGTCTGTTATTCACAATGAAAAGCATTTAAAATGTAACTATACCCTTTATTTGAATCATTCAAAATCATATTCCTATTCCTAGTTAGAGAATTGCAAATCCCCACTTATCCTGAAGGCAGAAGCTATTCTACTTCTATTTTTTGGTAAAGAAAACATAAACTTATGAAGTGTACATTATTTTATGACTTGTGGAAACTTTAGGGTATAAGTAATTTTCAGAATGTACCTCTGTATTCCCTGCATATTCCCTAAATATGGAAGTAATAAGAAAGGTATGTAGTAGGGATAAGGTTATTTCATTACCTACCTTTGTTAAAAAAAAGTCAATTCTGTAATGTGCTGAAAACTGTTTGGTTATCATTGGTCAACAGCTTTCCAACATGCAGTGCTTTTAGTCTTGTATTAAATGAGTAATTTCAATAGTTTTCTCCTTAAAAATGTCTCAGTCTTTCAAGGTAAATGTTTTTAACACAAAATATAGCGAATAGCTAAGTATATTTAATTACTGTTGTATATTAAATTGTAACCCAAAAGCCAAGATATTATTTTTAAGTCTGTAAAATCTCAAAGACAGATTGTTTTTACTAGTTGGCCTAGAGTAAAGGGGTAGTTGGTAGCACAGTTATTTTCCTGAGCAATCAAGTGACTATTTTGGCAACAGCAATTTGTATTTGAGGATTGATGGCCCCATTCGTTTCTCCTGATCTGTACATTTGCCTCTCATCTAGAAACTGGCTTTTGTAGATGGTTTATTTCAGTTTCTTCTTGTTCTTCATCTTTATTGTTCTCATTGTATTCTCTCAGTGCCGTTTTTACAATTTAGTTTAGAAATTCTTCACAGCTTGTTTTTATTTTGCTTAGCTTCATCTCCTACTCCACAGTTATAGGGACAGATTTTGATAACAGTTTTTTTTATTTTACATTCATTTATTGTTTCTGTTTGAGCCTAGTATATACATTACAGTTTTCTTATTTTATCTCCTGAAGCACAGTTTTAGTGTCAGCCCCTCCAAATTCTGCCTCTAATGAAGTCATAAGCCCAGTGGTGCTATCCACTTAGTAGTTACAAGACATTTGTGATTATTCAAATTTAAATTCATTGACATGAAATAACATTTTAAATGATTTCTAGTACATCATAATTCAAGTGCTCAGTAGCTAGAGTTAGAGCCTTTCCATCATAGCAGACAGTTCTACTGGGCAGAACTATCCTGTATTCCAGCTGATTGGCAGGTTCCTACTGTCGTGCATTCGCCCACAATGAGCAAACTATGTTTTGTTTAGGCATAGAGTAGGGAGTTTGCTATGGCCATCAGCCTCTTCCTTTCATTCTCATCACCATTGCCTCTCTCCTTTCCCTCTCCTTCCCAAATTGTTTACCTCCCCCCCTTTTTCCTCCCCTGTTACTTAAGGAATCCATGTGTCTTCCTAAAAAATCCCTCTTGACCCTGCCCTTTGAGAACACCGTCAGTGCCTACTAAGGGTCTAGAAAGACCTCCGCTGAGCAGTCAGAGTCTTCCCTGGCTCCACAATGCCCCTTTCCTTGGCTAACTTTTCCTTGCCAATCCCTGCCTCCCTGGCCCTTCTAGCTTGTGCCCTCTCTTCTTTGCTCCAAACCCTTCATGGTCATTTTTCATAGCCTGGCTCCCCCACCCCTACTGCTTAGAGGCTGAGGCTTCTGTGACTCTTTAGATTATATTGTAGGGAAATTGAATGCTTTAAAAAAATCTTCTATTTACTTCAATTTTTTAAAAGGCACTTTTTATCATTATGAATTTTATGTGTTAATTATAGAAAAATGGGAAATCAGAAATGTAATAAAACACAAGAAAATGTCTAAGTGCTTTATCCTGAGATTGTCACGTAATATCTTGTCCTTTTGGGGGTATAAATGTTTGCCATTTCTTGATCCTCTATGTTCTTTATAATGCAATTTCTGTTCTTACATTTTCTCTAAATATTACGTATGGTTTTTAGTGACTTTCACAGATATTTTATATTGCTGGTAATATATTTTATTGTATAGTTTTATTGTAATTTTCTTAACCTTCTTTCAGTTGTTGGAAATTTGGGTTATTTCCAAATTTTTAGTATTACACGCAATGCTATGATCAACTTTGTGAATAAAATGTTGTGTTTCAAAGTATTACCATAGGATGGTCTCTCACTGCCGAGTCATTGAAAGCAGCTCCGTTTTGTCTTCTATTGCTGCTATAGCATACTAAAGTTAGAAAACAAAGTCAACAAGCCTATACATAAAAACCATAGCATCGAGAAAGCAAGCCTGTGTGGTCCAAAATAATAGGTGAAAGTTGTATCCTGCTTTGACTTCTGATTCTTTGCATATTAGTGACACGAGCCATTACTCTATCTGTGTGACAGTTGAGTTTTACATTTCTAGTTGTCTGACTTTGTGTGGTCATACTATGGGTGTTACCTTTTAATATAATAAAATAAATTGCTCTTTTCTGGTGTGATAATTTTTCCTTCATTTTTGTATTAACCATACAAACAATTCCATTTGAAAACTGAATAAATACTTGTTTTCCTTTGAATTTTTTTGGGGGATCTTGGTGTTATTGTCTTTCCACCTAATTATAAGATGTTCATTATTTTAAAAAGTAAAAAAAAAATGATGATGCTAGAAAGAAGCCTAGTTTCTTAGTTGGGTTTTTGAAATTATTTTTATTTTGTTTCTATGAGTATTTTGCTTGCATGTGTCTCTGTACACCATGTGCATGCCTGATGCTGTCAGAGGCCAGAATTAAGAGTTGGATCCCTTAGAACCACAGTTACAGACTGTTATTAGCTGCCGTGTGGGTGCTTGAATTGAACCCAGCTCCTTTAGAAGAGCAGTCATTGTTCTTAACTGCTGAGCCATCTTCCCAACTCCCTCAGTTTCTTTTTCAGTTTTGACAGCACACATAAGCAAAGGGTGATTTAGCTCCTAGTCCATCATGAGGTTGCAAGCAAAGGTATCACAGTCCACTGACAGAAGAGAGTAATTGATTTGTGTGCACTAGTGTGCTTACTTGCTCTGTGCAGTCCTGGGTTCTCAGACAGTTAAGATGGATCTTCCACACATTAGTCAATGTAATGAGGATAATCCCTCACAAGCATACTTAGGTGTCCATTTCCTGGATGATTCTGGATTTTTATCATTGTGGCAACACTAAAAATCATGCCAACCTTCAGAATATAGCTAATGTTGACATCTGTGTGTATTTCTACTCCTTTTTTTGTGTCAAATACATAGGAGTAGATAAGAACATTTTATCTTTTCATAAGTGGAGTCTACTACCACATAGTCTCTGTCTTAATTGGGATCTAGTGTAATGTTAGTAGCTTTTGGAGACAAAAATTTATTATTTTGCCCAGGCTGGCCTTAAGCTCAGTATACTCTTACCTTTACAGTTGTCTGTTGCTGTAGCATAAAAACAAGATATTTTGTTTTCCAGAACTGGAGATCAAACCAAGGGCTTCATACACTCTAAACAACTGCTATAGAATCAAGCCACACTCAAGCTTTAGCATGGTTTTTCATGGTAGTTGGCAGGTATTGGTTAATAATTGTAACTACCACCTTTCCTGCACTAGTCTGTATTTGTCAAAATTCTCAAATTTTAATATGCATTTAAAAATCAGTAAAATAGAGGTCAGAAAATATACCACCTTAACCACTTTTTTTTGTTTATTTAATTTTTACATCCCAATCAAAGTTTCCTCTCCTTCCCCCATCCCCCATCCCATCAATTTCTCTTCCCTTGTTTCTCTTCAGATACAGGTAGGCCGCTCATGGATATCAGCCAGCCATAATATATCAAGTTGCAGTGAGACTAGGCACCTCTTCTCCTACTAGGACTGGATGAGGCAATTCGTAGGAGGAAAGGGTCCCAAAAGCAGGGAACACAGAGGCAGCTCCTGCTTTCACTATTCAGAGTCTCACATGATGACCAAGTCACACAACTGTACCATATATGCAGAGGTCCCAGGTCAGATCTATGCAGGCTCTCTGCTTGTCAGTTCAGTCTCTGTGAGCCCCTGTAAACCCTAATTAGTTGGTTCTCTGGGTTTTCTTGTGGTGTCCTTAAAACCACTGGCTCCTACAATCCTTCCTCTCCCTCTTCCACAGGATTTCCTGAGCTCTACCTAATGTTTGACTGTGGGTCTCTGTATCTGTGTCCTTCAGTTGTTGGATTATGCCTCTCTGATGACAGTTAGGCTTGGCATCAATCTGTGGATATAGCAGAATATTATTAGCAGTCATTTCATTGATTTTTTTTTTTGTTTTGCAATTTGGGTTTGGTTTGATCCTAGGTCTCTGGGGTATCCCACCTCTGGGTCCTGGCCCTCAGGGGTAAGTTCCCTTTCAGGGTATGGGTCTCTAGCTGTGCCAGTCACTAGTTGGTCACTCCCACAACTTTTGTGCAATCTTTACTCTGGTACATCTTGTAGACAGGACAAATTGTAATTCAAAGGGTGTGTGGCTGAGTTGGTGTCCTGGTCCCTACCTTGGAAGTCTTGCCTGTTACAGGAGGTGGGTGGTTCAGGCTCTGTTTTCCCCATTGCTAGGAGTCTTAGCTAGGGTCACCTTCAAATTTCTGGGAGTTTTCATTGCTCTAGGTTTCTAGTTCATCCCAGAGATGTGATGCCCCCAGATTCTAGTTGTCTCTCCTTCCATTCCCCCTATCCTTCCTGTTCCCATCACCACCCTCCATCCAGACCCCTCCCCATGTCCACTGGCAATGTCCATTCTATTTCCCTTCACAGGAAGATTCACGCATCCCCCGCTTGAGCTCTCTCTTTTACTTAGCTTCTCTGGGTCTGTGGGTTGTAGCTTGGTTATCCTTTACAGCTAATACCCACTTATGAATGAGTACATGCCATATTTGTCTTTCTGGGTCTGTTTGGGTTACCTCATTCAGGGCAATCTTTTCTAGTTCCATCCATTTGCCAGCAAATTTCCTGATGTCATTGTTTTTTACCACTGAATAATAAATACTCCATTGTGTAAATGTAGGACATTTTATTTCCATTTTTTTTTGGTTGAGGGACATCTAGGTTGTTTCAAGTTTCTGGCTATTATGAATAAAACTTTTATGGGCATAGTTGTACAAGTGTCCTTGTGATATAGTGGACCATCCTTTGGGTATGTGTCCAGAATTGGTATTGCTGGGTCTTTAGATATATTGATAACCAATTTTCTGAGAAGCCATCATATTGATTTCCAAAGTGGCTGTACACGCTTTCACTCCCACCAGCAGTGGAAGAGTGTTTCTTTTGCTCCACATCTTTTCCAGCATAGGCTGTCCCTTGTGTTTTTTATCCTACCCATTCTGACAGGTGTAAGATGGGATCAGAGTCATTTTGATTTGCATTTCCTGATGGTTAAGGATGATGAACATTTCTCTCAGCAGTTCTTGGCCATTTGAGATTCCTCTGTTGAGAATTCTGTTTAGATCTGTACCCTATTATTTATTTATTTATTAAAGAATTCCTGTTATATCTTTTCTTAAGGTTTATTTATTATTTATACAGCGTTCTGTCTGTATGTGTGCCTGCAGGCCAGAAGAGGGCACCAGATGTCATTACAGATGGTTGTGAGCCACCATGTGGTTGTTAGGAATTGAACTCAGGACCTCTGAAAGAGCAGCCAGTGAGTGCTCTTAACCGTGTCATTTCTCCAGCCCCTTACCCCATGTTAATTGGATTATTTTTTGATGTCTAGTTTCTTGAGTTCTTTATATATTTTGGATATTATTTCTCTGTCATGATGAGGGTATGGTGAAGATCTTTTCCCATTCTGTAGACTGCCACTTTGTCTTTTGACAGTGTCCTTTGCCGTACATAAGCTTGCCAGTTTCGTGAGGTCCCATTTGTTGACTGTCAGTCTTAATGTCTGCATTATAGGTATTCTGTTCAGGAAGTTGCTTCCTGTGCTAATGCGTTCAAGGCTATTCCTCACTTTCTCTTCTATCAGGGTCAGTGTATCTGGTTTTATGTTGATTAATCACTTTTTTTTAGACAGTCTAATTGTGTAGTCCTGGCTGTCCTGGAACTTACTATGTAAACCAGGCTGGCCTTGAGTTCACAGAGATCGACTTGCCTCTGCCTCCAAAATACTGAGATTAAAGGTGCACGCCACCGAACTGTCCTCTATCTTTACTGCTTTCAATGGTGCACTTCTGAGGCATTAAGTAAAATTACATTTTGTGCTTTAATCACCTCTATCCATCTAGAGAACTTTGTTTTTGCAAAACTGACTCTGTTCTGTTAAATAGTAACTCTCCATTTCCCCCTTTTCCAACTCCTACTACCATGATACTGTTTCTGTTGATTATTCTAAGGTTCCATAGATTTGTAGACATACATTTGGGTCATTTTGTGACCAGATTATTGCAGTCCTTATAATGTCTTCAGTATTCTACCATGTTTTAGAATGTTAGAAGTATCTTTCCTTTTGAAATTGAATATTATTCTATTGTATGCATTTACCACATTTTGCTTAGCCAATCATCCATGGATGGGTTGTTTATATCTTTGACTATTACTCACAGGGCTGCTATCAACACGAATGTAAAATGATCTGTTCAAATTCGTGATGTGGTTCTTTAGGTGTGTGCTACATTAGTCATTTATTGTTAAGATATGTGAGTGTGGTTTGAGAGGTGGCAAAGTGACTGGAGAAGCCTCACCTGGGTTACAGAAGGAATTTTCTGCACAGCTGTAAGTGGGTGGGTCTTCTCCCTCTGTCCAACCCAAGCCAGCCATACCCATCCTGTGTGAATGGCTTCTAGTATAATTTCTCAGATGAGTGCTTGACTTCTTTTTCTTCCAAAAGGCCATCATTTGGGTTCCAGTTTCTTTGGAGGGGACTTGTGAATTCTGGCCTGAGATCTGGGCAGACTGGAATTACCCTTGGGCCTCTGCCCTTTATCTCTTTTTGTCTATTGTAAAAAACTATCAGCTTAGCCTACTCTGAGCTGTCTCTGGAGACTACAGAGTAGGTTTTTTTTCTGCTCCATATGTGTATGTGAAACAGAAATCTGTCATCAGTGGGTACTGTAGAGGTCACCTGTGTGGCTACTGTGGGTCAGAATTCTCACCACTTTGGGTATTGCCTTTTCACATGTCACTGAAAGCTCCAGCAGGCTTCCTTGTTCCTTCATGCACTAGATGTAGCAGATGCCATGCACTGCTTGAGGTTTTGAAAAAATACAGGGCAGTCTGTTGTGGCAAGGAAGCCACTGTCAAGAGTTTCCCTGAGGGTTCAGAGTTTTCCAATTGTAACTTCAAATATTGCCTCCTGAGACCATTCTTAGTCATAATGCAAGTCTATTTTTTATTGATTTTTTAGGGGGGGCAGGTCTGCCTATGTAGCCCAGGCTGGCCTCAAATCATCCTGATTTAGCATCCTGAGTGCTGAGATTATCATGCTTGGCAAAGATGCAAAATTTAGACTCTAGATTCTAGGCACAGGTTCTAATCCTCTGATGGGAGAAAAGTCCAGATTAGAGGAAACAAAGTTAGTTAAGATTGACACCAAATGGGGCATCCTTGAGACTAACCTCAGGAGTCGGGTACTGGGTGGTACAGCAGGGCCCACTCAGGAGTCTCACTGCTGAGAGGTGTAATAGAAAATCATCACATGCTAAGGTAGCAAGAGTTAAGATGAGCCTGGGCTTACTTACTTTACTTTCTTCCTTTTCTAGAATTCAGAGACTATGATTTATGTGGGTAAAAGGGTTTGGAGCAGTACTATTGTAGCATTTACAAAACACTTTCACTAATTTATTGTCCTTTTTGGTATGTTTTGGAAGGAGCATTTTTCAGGTTATATATATTCAAAACTCATTACTTAGCAGGTTTTATGAATTCATCTCTTTCACACTATTGGAAGCATGCCTTTGTATTTGTGTTAAGAGCAGCCTAAGTTTTCATATGAATAAATCCCTCTAAATTTGCCATTTTTTGTTTGCTTTGCTTTTTTAAGACAGGGTTTCTGTCTAACAACCCTAGCTGTTCTGGAGCTAGCTCTTTTAGACCAGCCTGGCCTCAAACTCACAGAGATTCGCCTACATCTACCTCCTGAGTGCTGGGATTAAAGGCATGTGCCGCCACCACCTGGCTTAAATTTGCCATTGCTATTTTGTGTACAGTTCTTGCTGTTCTGTCAGGGCTTTTCAGTGCTTCCTTTAAATGAATGACACTATTGATCAAATTGATCAAATTGTGATACCACTGACCATGTTTGTTCTTTTCAGGTCCCTAACCAGTTCTGTGTGAGGCTGAGGCTGCTGTGCTGTGGATATTGCTCAGGACTTCCTTTTCTTTTGCTTGTTTTTTTTTTAGTGTACAAAATTGTGTGTTTTGTTTGATATTTTATATCTCTATGTAATTGTGTTTTGCACATAATTGGTCCTCTATTCTCTCTTTTTTCTCTCCCACTCCCATGTTGGTCTCCTTTCTCTGGCCACATACCCTCTGTCATAGTTTTGTGAACTTGATACAAAGCTAGACATACCTGGAAAGAGAGAGTCTCGTCTGAGGAGAAATCTCCATCAGATTGAACAGTGAGAATGTCTGTGGGAGCATTTTCTTCATTGCTAATTAATGGAGGAGCATCCTGGCTGTGTGGAGAGCTCAGGGCCTGTGCTTTAAAAGAAGGTGCTGATCAAGTCATGGTGAGAAAGTCTGTACTCAGTACTTCTCCGTGGCCTCTACTTCAGTTCTTGCCTTGAGCTCTTATGCCAATCTCCTTGATGATGGATTATCATCTGTCAGTTACATAAATGCCCCCACCCTGTTCTCCTTGATGTTGGAATAAATCCATCAGTTACATAATTCCCCCACTCTCCTTGATGGTGAACTATAATCTATCAGTTACATTAAACACCCATTCTCCTTAGGGGGGACTATAATCTGTAACTTACATAACTCGCCCGCTCTCGTGGGATGTGGACTATAATCTGTCAGTTAAATAGACCCCCTTGCTCTCCTTGATGATAGACTATAATCTGTCAGTTCCATAACCCCCCACTCTCCTTGATGACAGACTATAATCTGTCAGTTATATAGACCCTGGATCACCTTGATGATGGACTATAATCTGTTAGTTACATAACCACCCTGCTCTCCTTAATGGTGAACTATAATCTATTATTTACATAACCCTCCGCTCTCCTTGATGATGGACTATAATCTGTCAGTTACATTAAAGACCTGCTCTCATTAGGGGAGGACTATAATCTGTCACATAACTCGCCTGCTCTCGTTGAATGTGGACTATAATCTGTCAGTTAAATAGACCCCCTTGCTCTCCTTGATGATAGATTATAATCTGTCAGTTACATAACCCCCTGCTCTCCTTGATGGTGAAAAATCTTCTGTCAGTTTTAAAACACCCTACTCTCCTTGATGATGGAGTATAATATGTCAGTTACATAAGCCCCAGTTCTTCTTCAATGTGAACTATAATCTGTCAGGTACATAGACCTCCGTTCTTCTCGATAATAGACTATAATCTGTCAGTTACATAACCTCCTGCTCCCCTTGATAGTGGACTATAATCTGTCAGTTACATTAAACCCCCGCTCTTTTTAGGGGGGACTATAATCTGTCACTTACATAACCCCCCAGCTCTCGTTGAATGTGGACTATAATCTGTCAGTTACATAACCCTCCCCACCGCTGTCCTTGATGGTGGACTATAATCTCCCAGTTACATAACCCCTGCTTTCCTTGATGGTGGACTATAATCTGTCAGTTACATAACCCCACTCTTTTTGATGGTGGACTATAATCTCCCAGTTACATAACTCCTGCTTTCCTTGATGGTGGACTATAATCTGTCAGTTACCTACCCCCCTCATTTTTGATGGTGGACTATAATCTGTCAGCTACATAGACAACCACTCTCCTTGATGGTCGACTATAATCTGCCAGTTACATAACCTTTTCTCCCCCAGATTGTTGTTGATCAGTCTTTATCACTTCCACTGAGAAGCAGACTGGAACACCATTTTCTCTCTTCATCTCTCTGGCTATCTCTGTTTCTATCTGTTTCTCTCTGTGTCTCTTTGTCTCTTTCTTTCTCTCATGCATATTTTTGATTTTGTATATGACAGAATAAATGATATTTGTCTCCACTTATTATGGTCTCTTGTTTCCCCTCCTCTCCTGTTGGTCCTCTTTCATCTGTCATATAAGGACTTACATCTTGAGGATTGGTAGTGAGTTGCTCATGAGTAAGTACCTCTGTGGACAATGGCATGCCTCTTATTTTGCTTTGTAGTTGCAGTAGAAAAGAAGAAGAAGGCTCATTCACTTCTCTTGGAAATTTAGCTGTGCAGCTGCAATTAGGTAAAGGGAGAAACATTTGTTCAAGATTGGAAGAGTCTGCTCCTGTGTGTGGTATATTCAGACACCGGAGGCATGAAAACATTTCCTAGGCCTGTGGTTCGCAGGGTGTCATGGCTTGAAAGGTAGTGGCTCCTGGGAGGATGGAGTCAATGAGGCAGACTACAGTTTCATGCAATAGCCAGCTTTATAAAACAGATAACAATAGCCACTTGCAATAAATAATTTGAAGTAAAGTCACTCCTATTTGCTACATCTGGGAGGCACATGAAAGCATAATCCAAGAACAATTCCTTGTTTTTGAAGAAACTGAGGCCACAAGATTTGGTTTCTTGAAATTTTCTCACTGGCTCCCATAATTATTCTCAGCTCCTGCATGTTTGGACCATGTTCTGATATCAGGGGGCATTTTTCTTTCTTTTAAAAATATATTTATTTTTGAGAATCTCATATATGACTACTATATTTGCATATTTTCTCCTCTTCTCCTACCTCCAATTCCTCTCACATTTACCCCCATTCCTCAAATTCATGACTTCTTTTTGGTTTTTCGAGATAGGGATTCTCTGAGTTCATGACTTCTTATCATTAATTATTACTGTTACATACACACATACCCCCCAAAAAAATTGGTGGCGTTCATTTAGTGTTACTCACGTGTGTGTGTGTGTGCACACGCGCGTGCACACGCTGTTTTTATTTTTTATTTATTTATTTTTCGTTAGACTTGTTTATTCAAGTATCCGAAAACACTCTTTCCACTTCCTCCCCTCCTCCCAATACCCTCCCACTCCCCCCACTCCCCCCATTCCCTCTCCTCCTCCCTCACCATTCCCCAGAGCAGTCAGGGTTTCCTGCCCTGTGGTTATGGGCCAAGGCCAGATCAGGCACCCTCTCCTCTGCTGCCCAGAGTACAATCTGGGGACCTCTCCTTGGGCCTGGGAACCCCTCCAGAATCAAGTCTCTTGCATACCCTAAACTGGCTCCCTTAGTTGAGATATAAACTTCCCTGCTCCCATAACCATCCTTCCTCCCTCCCCCCTCCCATTCCCCCAAGCCATCCCTGATCCTCCCCCTCTCCCTTCTCCCTAACCATCACCCCATACTTCCACCCCCACCCCCCGTGCACCCAAGTTTGCCTGGCAATCTTGTCTACTTCCAATATCCAGGAGGATAACTATATGATTTTCTTCAGGTTCACCTTCTTATTCAGCTTCTCTAGGATCACAAATTATAGACTCAAAGACCTTTAACTATGGCTAGAAACCACTTATGAGTGAGTATATACCATATTCCTCTTTTTTGGGTCTGGGTTACCTCACTCAGTAAAGCGTTTTCTATTTCCATCCATTTACATGCAAAATTCAAGATGTCATTGTTTTTTACCGCTGAGTAAAACTCTAATGTGTATATGTTCCACACCTTTTTTAACCATTCTTCTATTGATGGGCACCTAGGTTGTTTCCAGGTTCTGGCTATTATAAATAATGCAGCTATGAACATAGTTGAACAAATACTTTTGTGGTATGATAGGGCATCTCTTGGGTATATTCCCAAGAGTGGAATTGCTGGGTCCTGAGGGAGGTTGACTCCCAGTTTCCTGAGAAACTGCCACACTGATTTCCACAGTGGCTGTACAAGTTTGCATTCCCACCAACAATGGATGAGTGTTCCCCTCACTCCACATCCTCTCCAGCATAGGCTATCATTGGGCACACGCTGTTTTTAGTGCTGACCACTTGGGGCTGGATCACCTCAGGTGTCTCCTCCCTGGAGCAGACTGATTCTTTCTTAGCAGTCATTAATGGCCTTATAGTTCCTCATTTAGGGATTGGGCCTTATGAGATTCTTCCATTCATGCTGGCATGCCAATTGTTATTACCAATTTTCATGTCTTGTTAGGCAGTTATAGTCTTGAGATTTCATAGGTGTAGCTTCCTTGTCATATGTAGATGACAGTGACTCATAGCCGATGTTCTGACATCCCTGGATCTTTCCACCCCTCTTCTGTGATGTTCTGTGAACCTTAGGTGTATGGGTTGTGTTATAGATGTGTCAATAGTGTTTGTAATCAGGTAGTTATTCTCTGCGTTTTGGCCACTTAATGACTTTCTATAATGGTCTCCACCTGTTGCAAAGAAAAGAAGCTTCTTTGATGAGGGGAGAAAACTACACTTACTCTGGGTATAAGGCTAAGTTTTAGAATGCTGTTAGAAATTAAACTGGCTTAGGAAGGTGACAATAGTAGGTTCTTTTCTAGGGTCCTTGACTTCACCAGGCACATGGACTTACCGTGTTAACCATGATTTCCCTCCTGTTGAGTGGGCCTTTAGTCCAACTAGACGGCTCTTGTTTACCCTCAGGATATATCTGCTGCCCTTGCACCTTTCAGAATCTTTTGGCATTCTGCTTACTGTTGTGATTCCTAGGTGTGATAACTGGATAGGACTGCTGATTGCTTTTCTCCATTGACAGCTCACATAGCTCTTTTCAGTGCTGTGAGAGCTTGTCAGTCGTCAGAGAGGAAATTTCCAGGTCAGTTACCACTCAAGCCTTCCAAGTTCTATGTCGGAGTGTATGGTGTCTTCAACAGTACAGTGTCTTGACTTCATATTTTGCTGTTGTTTTGGGAATTGCTTGGACTCCTCTGACCAACAACTGAAAAGGTTTCCCATACCTGATAATGTGGTTTTTGTTAGATATGCTGTGACTTTGGAAGGGGAGCATTGTCACCATAAGTGATGTAACTTTATTTTTTTAAAAAATAGATGTGTATTTGTTAAATTTATTCATACACATGTAGGTATAAATATATAAAATGGCAAGTGAACAAGAGTTAATATGATTTCCCTATGGCTTTCTCAGATATCACTCTTCGCTCCATCTCCCTTTGTGTTTCCATTCCACCCCTTTGGCCAGGACACCCCCCCCCCCCCCCGCCATTTCCCCATTTCCTCCTTCATAATAGCACCTGTATTCTGCTCTTTCCCTCTCTAGAACCACCTCCCCATCTTCCCTTTTTACCTGTCTGGTCTCTGTAGTTGCTCCAGGTTACATGCTTGTATTATAAAGGCTTGGAGCTAGGTTTCGCAAATAGGAGAAAAAGTGGTGTAGTCAGAGGACACTTTTCAGTAACCAGAGTCTTTTTTTGTTTGTCATTGCTGGTACCTAATGGATGGAGGCCAGGAATTATAGGAAGCAGGCATTGATTAGACCTGGAGTGCCTGAGTTTCCTTCCTTCTCCATGACATCTGTTGCTCATGAATATATTTGCAGTACTTAGCATAGAGGCCACTGCCTTTTCTGGCTCTGGGCTTTCTGGCTGTTTCTAATAGGGGGAGTGGGTGGGTAGGTACTTGCATCCAAGTTTCCAAATCTACCCAGTTCCATTGTGTGTCACCACCTCCTAGCACTTGAACAGAAACCACCTTCTGACTGACCTTGCACCCTTGCAGCAGTACTATCCAGTGCACAGTTCAAAGAGAGCCTTTAGCAAGGCTCCTCTTGTCTACTACGTGTACTTCTCCTCCTGCCTTCCCTGGGTACGCCAGTGACTTGTCATGACTATGAGGACAAATAGAAAGTTCGTTAAGCTGGCCTTGAGACAGACCCTTTGTTTGGCCTGTACTGACCTGCCACATATTCTAAAAATCTACCCTGATTGGCGGGGGCAGCTTTACCCTCTCCGAGGGCATCCTTCCCCTTAACTAAGTCACAGTGCAGCACACTTGCAGCATTTGCATCCCACTTCATAGGTCTCAGCTCATTGTACTCTTGCATTCATTTGTGCAATGATTTCATTTGCATCTGTTTCCCTAGTGAGTGCTGTGAGGGCACTGTCTGTGCACTGTCATCTTCCAGGTCCATCTTTATCATGGGTGTCTTATTTTCTGTCAGTTCCCTAAACTGTTGCTGACTCTTTAGCTTGTTTCCAGGGCTATTGCTCCTGTAAATTATGACATGGAGAATTTCATTGTGTGTTTTTCTGTGTATTAACATATCTCTAAAGGATAAAATTTCAAGTGTAGTTAGCTGGTCCAAGGCATGTGTCGAGGACATAAGTCAATATTTTGGCAACTAACCTTGGGAAACTCCTGGCACTGTCATTTTGCCAGAATGGAGAGACAAAATGCCAGGTGCTCATGTTCTTTACACAATGTAATGAGACTGTGCTACCTATGAAGTCAATGCAGGAAAACTGTGCAATCTAGTTTTTAAAATATCATAAAAACTTATGTTTAAGTAAATTTATGATTTTGTGTTGGGACACATTCATAGAAATTCTAGGTTGTATGTGACCCACGGATCACAGGTTGTATGCCAGGGAGGGAGGCTTTTCGTGATCAGAGGCAGGCATGTGACTTGGGACTTAAGCTCTCAGTTTGCAATAGGGAGCAGTGGTGTCATGGCTCTGTTGTAATGGTGGCCACCACTGTTCAGCAGAAGCAATAAACATTGCTGCTAAAATGCTTTTTGTGTATGTGTGTCTGGACCTTTGGTGGTAGTTATTGGAATATTCCTGATCATTTTCCCTTGCCCATTATTAAGGTCTAAAACTGTGGCCTTCCCTGGGATTTTATAAGTCACTTAATAGATTTTCTAAAACAAAATAAAATAAAACAAACAGCCCCAAACAATAGCAACCCAACAAAATAGCTTTTCTAACTATAGCCATCAAAACCTAGCATATACATTTGAGTATGTGGACTCCTCTGCCAAATTGACCTCCAAAGAGGTGATAGAGGTTCCTATTCCAGTCCACAGGGTTCACTCATTCAGATTCCTGTGTCTTTCCTCTAGAACTATATATATTGCCTTGCAGTGATCTGTTTCTAAGAGGGGTATTTCTTACTCTTTCTCCTGTATAAAGCTGTAACCTAGAGACTGACATGTACTCATTTATGTCTGCTAAATGAATAAATGAAATGAATTGTCTCTAAAGTGCTTGAGGTAGGCCAAAGACAGTATAGTCAGGACAGTGACTGGGAGTTGGAAGACTATCCACTCAGCTCCTTATTCTGAAGTGGGAGCTAGTACCCAAATGAGGCAAGTGACTTGACCAAGAGTTCATAGTTGGCTGGGTTGAAGCAGCTGTCACACCCATGTTTGCCAGGTCTGTTGGAAGCCCACCTTCAAGTCCTCTGTGCGGGAACCTGCTGCTGCTTCCACAATGTTTTTTGGCCTAGGCTTTATGACCCAGGGGCAGGTTTTAGCTGAAGTGATGTACAGAGCAGCCAGCCCAAAGCTGAGGAGCTGCCAGAAAATAAAGCTGGAAAAGGAGAAAGGCTGGTGATCACCGGTTTAGAAAATTGCCTTTGTGTGTAACTGGAGGGCACGAACATGTGCATAAGGATCAAGAGCCCTCTTTTCTGTGCCTAGTTTTTCATTTCCCTTTTTACTTTGTATTGCTTTCAAATCAAAGGGAAGCCATGGCAGAGAACCTGAGCTACATATATGAAAATGAAGAAAGTTATGGGATGGGAATGTTTTCAGTAATGGGTCGGAGATATGATCTTTCATAGGAAGTGAAGCGAGGCTGTTGTTAAGCTGTTGCTGAGGAACTGGGGTGGGGTGGGATAAGTGCTACTAATTCCAGTGAATTTTTTCCCCATCCCCAAAACCCCAATTCCTTTATGTACAACCAACTGGTTGATTAAGAGTCAATTTTGAATGGAATGGGCAGTTGCTTATCCTGTTTAAGGGCTCAGTTTTTTTTGACATTTCTATTGCCACAGCTTGATAGTTAGAAAAATATTCATAAAGCCAAGTCCATTTTGAAGAGAACATCTGTAAAATTGGGTCAGCAGATACGTTACATGATGAAATGAAAGATGAAATACAACCCTGTCTGGTCTGTGCTTCACAGTAACAGGAAAGAGCTATGTTTCCAGGGCGTGCACTTGGATTGGTGCCTTTTGGCTCTGATGACTCTGACCTGCCACATAAGCAGGGCCTCTTTGCAGCCACCGCCTCTTGCCCTGGCTTTATGGGTTTAACTCCAGTCCAGAGGCAGACAGCAAGCATGTGGTTCCTCAAAGAAACCACTGGAGGCCGCTGTGGCACCAAGAACGCAGGAAGGGCGCCCTTCTGGTGGCGCGGGGTGTCTCTAAGGAGTAATGATTGTCACACATACAGACTGTTCTTGTATTCTAGTCCAGGATTTTAAAGACACTGTTGTGAATTAACGTGAATAAAATATTCGGTAGATGAAGCTCAGGTCCCGGACCCCATGGGATTCTTTTCTAACCGCTTTCTAACTCGTTTTTAGCCCTCTGGGACTGGATCTCATTTGCAGCCCAGAGGCACAGGCTTTATCTATGGCGAGAATGTCCTCCCCAAATGACACAAAGGTTGCTGCTGCAGCCTGTAGTATTTATTCTCAAATATTTTTGTAAAGCAGAATATTATGCAGTCTTCTCTGTCAGCCATTACTGGCAGCAAGAATCAGCTATCATGTGGACCAAAGAACCAAACTTGCCTGATTTAATGTGAAATACCATGTTAATATGAATTTCAGACAAGCAGCTAAGAATTTCTTGATAAAATACATCCTAAATGTTGAATGAGTCATGCATACCTACATTGAACAATTATTTATCTCCCATTCAAATGTGTCTAGATGTCCAGTATTCTTGACAAAACCCGCTCTTTTTACAGAGGAAGAGTAATTAACTCAGGTTTGGCTATTGGAAGTCATCCAGGGGGAGCTTGGAGTCAGGGTCATCAGCACTGAAGTCGGGCTTTAAGAGTTCTATTCCAAGAAGGTTGAGGAAAAAGTGCCACATGTTCACAGCAAGAGCAGACATAAACTTACAGCATGGGAAGGCAGTTCAGAACAAGGAATTTGCTGGCAGGTACTCAACTGAGGTAATGCTCTGTTTCCCCCTCTTTTCTCATTTATTTATGTGCACATGTATAGTACATGCATGTGCATGTATGTTTGTGTGTGGGGGTGGGGGTGATGTGTTGGTGTATGACACATGTGTGGAGGGTAGAGAACAACTTGCAGGAGTCTGGAAATCTGTTTTCTTCTTGCACTATATAGGGTCTGAGGCTCTAACTCAGGTTGTCAGACTTGGGAGCAAGCACCTTTATCCACTGAGCCATCTTACCGGTCCCAATTTTCTTTCTTTTAGGTTATGCCCTTGTGTTAATGTTTATACAGGTATGCCAGTTTCTGGTGACTTTATTCTAAATCCCACGGAAAGGCATGATTCAACTTTAAACAATGTCCATGATGCATTGGCTCTGAGAGACCTTGTACACACACATGAACAAGGCTGACCCTGGCGTGAACATTCTAGGACCCTGTGTGGGCCTGGGTCTGTGATCTTGTAAGAGAAAACCTGGAAACACCTGGAATTTGGAGTGTGAATTCAGACCCATCCTTGACTAATGGTGTAGTTTTAGGCAAGTATATCAGTCTATCTGAGTTGTTAGCCATGTCCTTATGTGTAATGCTGCTGCGAGTCTACTTACCTCAATGTGTTGTTTTATCAGACCACGTGAGCTGTCAGCCTGTAGCAAACCTGAGCATCAGAATGGTGATACTGCTGTATTATCACCTTGATTTTGGCAAGTCCTCAACCATGGACCATCTAGAGGATGGTTAGTGATGCTGACATTAGGAGTTTGTTCTCCTCATCCCTAGATGATTTTTGATCCAGTATTCATGGCCTTATCAAAGTCACCTTGATGAACAGTATGCACTTTGTGGGAGAAAGACTCAGCTTGGAAGTACTAATTCCCAGCATCTTTGATTTCCTACTTGGACCTACATTGCCCTTCTAACAGGATGACAGACCAAAGATAGGTATGATGGAGCTGAAGGTGGGCCTCATTTGTTAAAATATTTCCTCTGGTGAAGGCTCTGATGGTTAGTTTGAACTGTTAACTTGATACAATCTAGACTTACTGGGGAAGTGATTCTCAATAGGGGACTGTCTGGATCAGGTTGGTCAGTGGGCACGTATCTCTGGGACATTGTCTTGATTACTTTAATTGATATAGCAAGACTCAGCTTAAAAGCGGGTGACATGATTTCCTGATTTGGGGCCTGGCTGTCTAAGTAGAGAAAGGCAGTTGAGTATTAAGCATGCATGCAATTATTCTCTTCGCTCCTGGGCATCATGTGGCTACATGCTTCAGGTTTCTACCCTGGCTTTCCTGCAGTGATGCACTGGAACGTGGAAATCGGAGCTAGAACACACCCTCTCTCCCCTCCGTTCCTTTTTGTCTGGGTACTTTACTACAGCAAGAAAAGGAAACATGAACAAAGACTGTGCTCTCTCACTGTTTCCCACGGAGTCTGCCACCTGGGCTGTTTTCCTTGTCTCCCTGGTAATCCCCTGTCAGGCTGCAGCTGTTTCCCTTGCAAGACTGTAGCATGCATAGGGTAGGACTAAATTTGCTAAGGCTGAAGGCACACCCTGTCCAAGACACTGTGTATTAGGAGCTGCCCAGAACAATGCAGACAGCATTGTGCCAGGAGATAGTCTTAAGAAGTCCAGTTGGGCTGGAGGGCCTTCAGCAGCTCCTTTGGCTGCTATTAACCTGCTTGCCATCTCAGTCAAGTTTATCTTGTAAATCCACTTCCCCAAATCAATGGCCTTCATTAGATTGTAACTAAAGAGGTTTCAGCATCTCTAAGCACTTTGGCAAATATATGAATGAGCTTATATGTGGGGTCTCCAGAGTAAGAGGATCAGCTTTGTGACTATTTTTTTTTTTGCCAGTTGTCCCCAGAGCCAATTGAATAAGAGATTTTGAGGTATTTCATCTCTCCTAGAGGTATTCATGCATTCGTTTTCTTTAATCTGTTAATGTGGGATACCACCTGCACTTGGCCTGGCCGTGATCAGTTTAGAAGCTTAAGAGTACCCAGGGGAAAGGTGCCTAAGCTGCGGCTGGACTATCATAAGATCTGGGCCCTTGGGCCGACACTTCATTTTAGGCTCTGGTCGCTTGGGATTTTTTTTTTTTTGAGGGAGATTGAAGGTTTCATATATTGGTTGAGGAAATGCAGTAAGATTGAATCAACTTGTGTGTTAACAGAGAATGGAGTAAGCTAGAAAAGAAAAGAATGAACATCCTGGACTAGAACACAGAGCAGAACAGAGTGATGAATAGGCCTCTTCTATACCAGGCACAATTGCCAACGTCTGCAGAAGGATTCACAAGGCATGTGCTGGCTGACACATTTCTTGAGACTGGAATGAACCTGGAGGAAGTGATCAATTCACAATAACAGCAGCAATGTGTACAGGAAGCGGAGTGATGGGCAAGTGCTAAGTCTTCATATATACAAGCAGTGTTTGTTAGCAGCTAGGGATTTAGTTTGCACTTAGATATAAATAAGTTTATGACCTTAGGTAGTCAACTCATTGTTTTCTGCTATAGAATATTTATCTGTGAGATGGGCTCTCCTGGAGTCACATGATAAATTAAGGTTTTGGATATAATCAGTTTATTTGAGAGATTGTACTAGTTAGGATTCTCCAGAGAAATAGAACCAATAGGAAAGGTAGATTATTTCACCAGGACATATACACCTCACACACTTATCTATCAAATTCATTTAGGTTAAGGGATTTGCTTATTTAGTGGTGGAGGCTGACAATCCCAAACTCTTTTGACAGACCAACAGGATGGAGACTTGGAGAAGAGTTACTATTGCAGCTTTAGTTCAAAAATATCTTGGAGGTATCTTCCTCCTTGGGATAACTTAGTCTTTTTGTTTTAAGGTTTTGAATTTATTGAATGATTCCTAAGTACATTATGAATGGTGTTATGCTTTATTAAAAAATAGAATGACTTAAATAGTTACATTAAAAAGTAATATGCCTTCATGAAACATTTACGTAGGTATTTGACCAAAAACTCAAGAGTCTGTGACCTAGCCAAGCTGACACACATGATGGACTATTACAGAAGTGAGCTCTGAGATACAAGTAGAAGCCAGACATAGTGACACACACTTTTAATCTCAGTACTCAGGAGGAAGAGGGAAGTAGATTTCTGTGAGTTCAAGGTCAACCTGAACTACATAGTAACTTCCAGGCCAGCCAGTGCTATATACAATGTGATACAGGAAAGTAAATATAATCAATGAAATGTGTAATATCAAGTAAGTTACTGCTGTGGGCAATTGGAGTTGAACCCTGGAGACCTCTGGATATCCCAATAGAACACATGACACAGGGTGAAGGACTTGAATTGCTGCATATCCACTAACAATGTCTATTGGTTTTGAGTTCAAAGCTTCCTCAGTTTGGAGGATAACTCATTATTCTTTGGGGCTGCCATGTGACTCAGACAAAGACAATCTCAGATTTGTGGAAGATATACTCATATGTTATGAGGGCTATGGGGTATGAGTGATATACAAAGTCTATAAAAGAGTCTTCCTCACTGAGAAATTGTTATTGTAATATGAGAAAATAGATGTGAATGCAATTTTAGTGTATAAATGAGGCATTCATTATCTAGCTAAAAGTCTAGAATTTTAAATAAAATAAATATAATTTGTCCTGAACTCAATTCAATCAATATTGTACTGATAGATGCTATGCCAGGCTTATTAATAGTCATCTTCTTCAGTGTTGGGGAAGATGTTGTATTTCCTAAGGGACCTTTTCTTTCTGTCCCTTCTGACCAGGTCTCATGTTATATACTATTAAGGCTTCCTGCTCCTTTCCTTGTGAACACTTGTCCCTAAAAAAGGAACCATTCACTTCTTCTTTATCTCTGACTCCCCAGCCAAGCAAAGTCATTGGGATGCATGTTTAATAAATACCTAATTTTAAAATTAAGAAAATGTGACAGAAATTTTTCTTAGACTCTATTACAAATTAGTGAAAACTGCAAAATAACTTTGGGCAATAACTCAGATAAGGATTATATATATATATATATATATATATATATATATATCTTTATGATTCTGCCTAAATAAGAGAAGATAATACATTTTAATAAACATAACAGTTGTTTATAGGTAAATGGTCTCTTTTTAGGTATCTCAGGAAACCTTTGGTAGCTCATTTTTTTTAATTATATTTTATTTTTAGTGTTTCTAGTGATCAGACTCAGAGGCTCATGCATGCCAGGCAAGCTCTACCACTGAGCTGTTTGCCCACCTCAGAATTATGCTTTAGGAATGTTCTGGCCCCGAAATTCTGTTTACATTGCTTCTTTCTTCAAAGACAGTGTGAGTTAATCATCTGAGTTAGATTATGCCATGATACTCCCCTCCCCCCATGACCATAGTGTAATGCTATTGAATGACAAAGTCCAGCTTGTCATTCCACAGAGTCTTCCTCAATGTAGATCAATAGGCAGTCATACCTCATAATCACTCAGAAATGCAGGTCATTGGAGGCCTCAGAACAACGTTTGGAGTCTGAGAATTGTGGTAAGGAAGACTTCAATGGCTACATACACTATAAAGGAAGTAAAAGACTTAGGGAATTTTTTTCAGCATTCTTCTAGAGCAGGAGTTGAAGGACTATGACCCAAGACCTAAACATGGCCCCTTGTTTGCTTTTGAAAGTAAAATTTTATAGGAACATGGTTAAATTAACCCATCTATATACTGTCTTTAGGTACTTTTTCTCTGTAAAGGCAGACCTAAACAATGATTACAGAATTTATATGACTTGAAAACCATAAAACATTTACTTGGTTTTGTCCTTTACAAAGTATTTCTAACTTCTGTCCTAGTGAGTGCACAGGACGGGGGCATTTAGATTTGTAGCAAAGGGAAGGGAGGATAATGATTTCTATAAGAATTGACACTGGCATTGAGTGAAGAGGCTGAGGTCTAGAGAGAAAGGCACCTGAAGACAAGTCCTGTGGCATGTAAATCAAAGGTTAAGTATCTAATTTTTGGTTGTGATTTGTGTTCTTTTCTGTGCTCTATGCAGTGTTCCTTTCCAGTGTTTACAAGCTTAAGAAAACAGTCTGTTATCAGAATAACCTAGTTTGTAGGTGCTTCGCAGAATGAAGAAAATGGGCTCTGCTGCAAAAACAATGAAACCATAAAAGAGAAGGTAATTTACAGAAACAAGAAATTTGGGAAGGAGGGTGTCAGGAGGTGGAAGCACTTTAGAGAATGCAGATGGATTTTTCTTTGGGCTGTCAGCTCACAGAAAGTTAACACAGAGACTTAATAATTATAAAATCCCAGTCTTTGGTTTAGACTTGTTCTTAACTAGCTCATATAACTTAACCCTTTTATATTAATCTATATTCTATCATATTATCTCTCTTCCATATTGTACCTCCTGTTTCCTCTCCATGTGGCTGACAACTCTGCCCTTCTTCTTTCCAGAGTTCTTTCTACCCATAAGTTCCTCCTATACCTCCCACCTAACTATTGGCCATTCAACTTTTTATTATACCAATCACGGCTGCACATTTTCACACAGTGTACAAGTATTCCACAAGAAAAAAATCCTGAAAAGCTTGAATATGCTTTTAGTTTCGTGTCTCATTACTGGATCAAACACCTGATGAAGACAACTTCAGGAAAGAAACCTCCATTTTGGCTTCCAGTTCCAGGTCACATAGACTGTCATGTTGGGGAAGAGCATGGTGGTAGGACCATGAAACTGGTTGCTATGTCCATAGGCATGAACTAGAATGATGAGGGCTCAACTCTCTTTCTCTTTTTTATGCAGTCCTAAATCCCTGCCATGAAATAGTACATCCACATTTAGGGTGAGTGTACTCAACCTCAATTAACCTAACCTATAAATGCCTTGCAGACAGTACTCAGTGATTCTAAATCCCATCAAGTTTTCAGTCATGATGAACCATCCCAGATAAATCTATATCTTTCACTGTATAAACTGTGAGCTTCATTTTCCTTGGATTTCAGAAGAAATTATGAATCTGGAGCTTTTATGATTTGAGGTCATTTGTGTTATATTAGAATGTGTTGAAACCTTAGGGATCAATTGATCACCCCCACTTTTTCTCTTATTGTCTGAGTCCCAATCCACATGGGAAACAGAGGCTGATGGAGTTACAGTATTAACATAATGCTTTTCCAAGATGCAGAGAATAAGTGATGGGTTTAGATCCAAGTCATGAATGTAAGAGACAGAAGATAGGGTAAAGAACTACAAAATGCCATCCTGTAGTCACAAAACAACCACTGCAATTGATAATTCAAGTGAGCTCTAGTTACCAGCATTGGACCCACATGAGAGCAGCTCCACCAACAGTTAGTCAAGGAAGGGAGAGGGACTCATGGGGCTCTCCCTTTAACCTCTGAAATGTTGACTAGTAATAGATTCTGAGGGAAGGGAATCATTGCCTTAATTATATACCCTCTGCCGAACAGATAGCTTCAAACCCATAGTCCCACAGATGATAGCCTTGGGTAATCTTGGTGGGTCAGAAAGAAAAAAAAGGAATTAACATGAATATGAAAGATTGATTTGTGAAAAGGGGTGGGCAGGCAAGCAAGGCTGATATAGATACAGGTGATTATTGTGCAAAGTATGTATATGTGAAAGGTTAAAAATAAAGATTAAAATAAAAAAATTGCAGTCATTCCTGAGAGACTCATCTTGGAAGCTGGAGCCTGATCCTCACCCTATTTCAATTCCTGATTTTCTCTTAATGTGTGTATTGTTAGAGGCTATTTGGGGTATAGCTGTCTTCCTTGGATAGAGAGTACTGATCAGTAGTCTGAGTCAGCAGAGTCCTCAGCTTATTCTCCTTTTAATACCAACCATTATCCCTTTGGGTACTCTTAGGAGGCAATATATAGTCTGGCTTCCAAAAGGCTTTGGAATGGTCAAAACAAAGGCCTAATTAACTTTACTTGAAGACTGCTTTATGTTCAAAGCTAATGCCCCTATCTTGTCTAGTAGAGCTCTTCAGGGATTCTGCAGTGAATTTGAATGACAAATTAAAGACTCTCTAAGAATACAATGCTGGCAACATTAAGATGTCTTGATTTTAAGTGTAATATTCTTCTATGATATAATCCATGGTGAGAAATGAAAGTGAAAGATTAAATCCTTTTGATTTTAGAAGGTAAAGCCTAAAGAAGTTAAGGTCCAAAATTGAAATCTGATTTCCTTATAAATCCAAAGCTTATATTTCCAAAGTTCAAAGAAATCAAAACCAACATTTATTCTGATTCCTTATTCTGCTCTGGCAGCTGATGCCTGGGTCTCCTTCTCCAGCAGAAGTGTTCCTCAGAAGTTAGTCTTTCCTGTGCCCCACAAGTTGGACTCAGCTCTCAAATTGTTGCCATCCACTACCATTATTGTACTGACTCTTACCTCCACCTCAGTCCAAAATGGTGATCCTGCCTCCAGGAATCTCAGAATGAGACTGTGTCTGTGAACTGTCTCCTCCTGTTTTATATTGCTCTCTAGGGCTGGGATTAAAGGAGTGCACCACTACCGCCTGGTTTCTATGCAAACTAGTATGGCTATTGAGATCAAAGGTATGTGTCACCCCTCTTTGTCTGTAGGACTGACCAGTGGGGCTCTTTTACTCTCTGATCTTCAGGAAAGCTTTATTTATTAATATAAAAATGAAATATCACTACAGAAGTTTCTCTGCCTTTTGTGAGGTGTTCTCTCTCCTTCCCTAGTAGGTGTTATTCCTCAGAGGTTAGTCTCTCTTTTGCCCCACAGGTTAGAGTGAGCCTTCAGGATGATGTCATCTACTATGGTTATTGTGCTGTATTCTAGGTTCAGTGACTTTGTCATGCACAGTGCATACTTTTCAGCTCCTATTTTATTGACTGGCCCTAGAAATTAATACATGACCAGGGCAGAAACAACAGTTTTACTCATGTCTTTTATCATGGTAGCAAATGAATCAATGGATTTTATTTTCTAATATCTTTTGTATACAACTACAGAAACGGAATCTGATGATCTTATTGGCAATGGCATTGCATTTGGACATTTTAGTCATTTTGCATCTTATAAAGGAAAGACTTGTGAATGACTATCTTAAGGCTTTGTAAACCTTCTTTGAAACCACAGAGCTAAAAGAGAGTGTTGCTGGTTTAGTGTGTGTCAGTATTCAGATGTGTGTTCCTTCAGCACAGATGGATACCTAGTCTTCTTTAGAAGTCCAAGGGATTTTATAGTAATATTTTATATGACTTACTACTCTCCTTTGAATGCTTTGTTTTTACCCTGTTTTAGTCAGTTGCATATTTTTCTTTTCTTCTTTTTTAAGCTAAACCCACTTTTAAGCAGTTAACGTGATAGCTAAATACAACTGTCTTTGTATTAGCACCAGGGAGAAAGTCATTTGATTAGAAATCACTGATTTTTGAGATGACCTTGCATTAGTCATGTTTTGGCTCTCGTTTATCGTGTTTAAAACAAAGAAAGGGCTATACTAACCTGGTTTTGGAAAGTCTTCATAGGTATAATATTGAGAATTGGTGATTCCCGATATTTCAATATGGACCCCTTGCTAGCCAGAATTTCCTTAGATGATAGAAAAAAAATCTGCTTGGTCTGGAAAATTTTTAAACTGTATAAATCTCTATAGTTCATTTTCCTTTTCTTTAGGTGTCTAATACAATAAAGTCATATGACATGTCTCCCTGGAATCTATCATACACACACACATACACACGCGCGCGCGCGCGCACACACACACACACACACACACACACACAGAGAGAGAGAGAGAGAGAGAGAGAGAGAGAGAGAGAGAAATTTGGTGGTACAGTTTATAGTTATTGTTGTTTTTTTAATTGTAGTGCTGAGGATTGAATTACCAGGTCTTTGTACATACTAGGCAAAATCTCTATCACTGTGCTACTGTTTCAAGTTTACTGTTATGTATGGAGTTTATTGATTTTTTTCCAGCAGGAGAAGTGGAGAGAATATTCTAGAGATATACTTATATTTCTGGTTTAGGCAATTGGGTAGCATGATTCAGCCAATCTGTGGGGAAGATGACAAAGAATGTAGACTGACTGAAAAAAAATGACATATTTTGTTCATTTTTGTGAGGATTCATTCTGTGGATTCAAAGATGATATTTAGACACATTGGCTTTGAGGTGTCCATGGGACATACTGATAGAGATATTCCAAAGTTCATCAGAAAATAATATCTTTGTAAGAGGCAGTTATTTTTATTTTCATGACCTTACTTTATTCTTAGGAAAATTTTAGATAATTGCCTAAGAGATAAATTTATTTCTTAGGTAAATTGTATGATTTCTGTCTGGGAGATAAGAAATCCATTGAGACTAAGTCAAGTGAAATGAAGAGATGGATGGGACAATGACATATAAACAACAAAGTGTTATGTGCTTGAGAAGGCTGATTAGCTCCTATGGGACACCTATAGGTTACTGTGGTTAGATTAGATCCTTGTTACTGGCATTTGTTCCTCTGTTCTCTAGGAATTGCATTATGCGTCTATAAATCACTCAATACAACAAAATTAACCAGCTGGTGGTTAATGGACATCTACATGTGGAAAATAACCTGGATTCTGAATCAATATACTTTTATATGAACTTCTATACTGTTAGGATACCCATTTGGAACAGAATTTGTGTAAATTTCATTCAGTTTTACAGTTTTACTCGTAATGTGTAGAATTTGGATAGGTAATTTGTGTGATATTTTCATTTGAAAAACTTTCATAATAAACTTTATAAAGTTTAGAAACTAATAAGATAATTTTTGTCCTGGAAAAATTTTCAGCCCAGAGAAGAAGGCATGATCACATAGCCCACTATATGGGCTCTGAGTTATCTCTATAAAACCAAATACACCCTCACTTAGCAGATTAAACTAACCATTTTATTTTGTTCACCACTTTGTAGATTACAAATCTGGGGAACTTGGCTGTATATTTTTTCTCTAATTCTCATGGTATCACCTTGGGGGTGGTTAGGGTGGAATAGGGCTGAAGATTCTACTTTCTAGTCTACTATTTCTTCACATGTCTAGTGCTTCAATATCCCTCAACTTCTTTCCTTTCATGGCTGTATATCCTCCAGGATGTCTATTTCTGGGTATTTAAGTTTTTATATATAAACTGGTGGTACACATTGAAGTCTCTATGAAATCCAGGAAGAAAGTAACTTAGATTTGGAAGTCCAAGTATTTCACTTCTTTAATATTCTATTATTTCAAGTTAGCCTAGACTCAGTGAAGGTGGCAGGAAGAGTTTTACCTCTTGGTTGGAAAGTAGCTGTTAAAGAATTCATATATGTGCATTTTTTCTAACTATGGAGTTTGGTTTCTACTCCAAGTGCTTTTCTATCCATTTATAATGCTTTAATAAGAATGTCCACATGATGATGAGATAAGAACTTTTAAAGATAAAATATTTTAATTAATTACTTGAGAATTTAATACATGTATGAAATATGTTTTGGTCATATTCACTCTGTAATCTTCTCCAAGCAGCTCTTAGATCCAATCCCCATTCTTATTTCCCTTCCCCTTATAACTTTTCCCACCTTCTAGCCCCATCCTCCTTCCAACTTTGTGTCCTTTAAAAAATAATCCACAAGCCCAATTTTCATGGGAGTAGGGCCATCCACCAGAGCATGGTAGACCCACCATGAACCACACATTTAAAGAAAATGTTTTTCCCTTCCTCAGAGGCCATCAGTTGTCCATAGCTCTACAGAGAAGGGTTGGGTCTAATGAACCCTTCCCTATTAGGTGCTGGAATGTTGATTGACTTGAATCTTCTGCATTAGATTTGACTTTTTAATAGATTCTATATGTCTGCAGAATAGAGTATAATATGGGAAGGAGGTTGATATGAGTGGATGAGAGACCTTCTATGGAAAGTTTCAAGGGTCCCATCTAGACTTGATGACAAGTTGATGGCACTGGTAATAGAGAAAATTGGAGGAATGACTTTTAAAATTTCAGGAGTTAAATCAATAGTTTTGTTTTAATGAATGGAATGAAGAAACACTGTTTTTATCTTTTGCATGCCTTTTTACCTTTCCTTCTGCTCCTCTCTTTTATTCATGCACATATTGAAAAACATTAATTGAACATTAATGACATTAATATTATCTTTTAGAAATTGTGCTGCGTACAAAGAGGCATACCAAAAGTTATTTTCTCTCAGACAGCTGAATCCAACTGTGAGACAATAGCAATATTTTTCATGTATGAATACTGAGCCTATACTGAGAGACTCTCTTTATATATTTAAGAGCCCTTTGGCCTTTATATGTATATTTATTCAGTAAGTAATTTTAATGATTGTTTCATATAATACAGTCATATGTAACTCAGATAGAGACATTGGGAGATTGGTGTGTGGGGAGGAGTCTAGCTTGCTGCTCAACACCTGCAAGCCCATATTGTTCTGTTCCCTTGTATTTACTATTGCTCACAGAAAATCTCAAATTTATAATACAAAGCACCTATGAAGAATCTGAGTGATATTGCTTTCATGGAATGATCTATATGTCAAAGTCCTCTTTGATCTTGACTACATCATTACAGATATTTTGAGTCTCATTTTTTTATCATCAGCTCCAAACTCTCCACACTTCATTTTGGTCTCAAACACCAGATTTGTAGTGAGGAGCTGAGGGCAGGCCTGCTTTTCATCCTGCCCTGCTCCCACATGGCTAGCTTAGCCCCAGAAATAACAACATGCAAATTGTATTCATTTAAACACTGCCTGGCCCATTATCTCTAGAGAGTTAGTTACTGGCTAACTCTCACATCTTGATTAACCCATTTCTAATAATCTGTGTAGCACCACGAGGTGGTGGCTTACCGGGAAAGATTCAGCATGTCTGACCTGGTGGCTGGCTCCATGGCGTCTGCCTCATTGCCCTCTTCCCAGCTTTCTGTTCTGTTTACTCCGCCTACCTAATTTTCTGTCCTATCAAAGGGCCAAGACAATCTCTTTATTAACTAATGAAAATAACACATAGACAGAAGGCCCACCTATATCACAGATTCCTTAAAAATCTTTTGTACAGGTCATTGTCATTATTAACAGCACAGGAAGGTGCCCCCTTTCCCTTATTATTTTTCCACCATGTAGTTGTATGTGTGTGTGTGCATACATGCAGGCTAGAAGAGAATGTTGGGATTCCTCAGGAGTTGCTTACAGAACATTTGAGACAGAGTTTCTCACTCTTCTCAAGCTTACCAAGCAAATTAAGCTGGCTTTCCACAGATATGTACCTATATCTTCATATTATTTATATATATATGTATGTATACTTATATATGTATAGATACAAAACCTTCGTATATATATATATATATATATATATATATATATATATATATATATATATAGAGAGAGAGAGAGAGAGAGAGAGAGATTTATTAACTGTTGGCAGAAGATGTTCATTCATTCTAGGCTGCTCAGGCCTGAAATAATCACTCAAAAGCTATATTATTTGCAATACTGTTTGGACAATAGCTTAAGGGTATTTCTAGCTAGCACGTATATCCTAAATTAACCCATCTCCATTAATCTGTGCATCATCATGATGTTGTGGCTTACTGGCAAAGTTCCAGCAGGCTCTGGCAGGGTCGTCTGTCAAGTGTGGTGGCTATGTGGCATCTCACCAACTCTGTGTAATCTCTCTTTATAAATCTCTTCCAACCTAACTATATTCTGTTAAGCCACTGGCCAAAAGCAGCTTCTTAATTAGTCAATGGCAATAAAACATATTCATAGCATACATCACCTCCCACATCACCTTCTCTTTTCTGACTAAATAAAAAGAAAGATTATAACTTTAATATAGTAAAATTACATATAACAAACAGCTATGAAAAAACAGCTATCAAGCAAGAATTATAGTTACAATATTTAAATCTACTTTATCTTTTATCGTAACTAAGGAAAACTATAACTAAAATTATCTATCCTTCAACTCTATCAAAGACTCCAGAAGGATATAATATTACCTAAGTAAACAGGTATTTTTTTAAACATTGTAAACAACTTCCAAAACTCTAGAATTGACAGAGACATCTTGCTGCCTGGACAGTCACCCAAAGTTCTTCTGTAACACTGGGGCATCCATCCTCAGCCTACAGGTCTATAATATCCAGCAGACATTTCCATGAATCAGGAAATTTCAAAGACAGTTATGCCTAAATTGGCAGTTTGTCAGTCACTTTCTTCTGTATCCTGCAGAATGTCTGGCAGACTCTTTCATGAAGCAGGAACCCTGAAAGACCATCTTTCCTTTAGGCAAATTCAGCGGTCATTTTTCTGTGGGTCCTTCATGTCCAGTTCATACAACATACCATCAAGCAGTCCAGGCAAAAGCAGTTTCTTGCCCAAATGGCTAGCAAACTCCATAAGGAGCCTCTTCGATGCCCACCTTCCTCTTAAAGTAATTGTTGCTGCCAGGAGCAGTTGTGTCTCATTGTCATGAAAAGTCCTAAGTTCTTAAAACATTTTAAATGCCATATTCCATAGGTCATTGGAAGGTTTGAAGATTATCTGTCTAACTGAAATATATCTATATATTTAGAAAAACCTAATTAACATGACGATATGCTTGACTATTATAGATGATTATTAACTTGTATTTCTTAATTATATATTACATTTGTAAATGAGCTGCACAAACACAATACCTTAATCAAGAGCAGAAATATACATATAACAAAATTGCCCTTACATTTGTATCAATAGACCAAGATCCATAACAGTGCAAAGTTTTCATCTTTATATCATATCCTCCTTTAAATGTAAACAAACATTTATTAACAATCTTTGGGAATTTGGGCATAGTTCTCTCTAAACTGCTTCCTGCTTTTTGTTGGACAAAGTATTTGGGGCGTTTATGGAGACCTTTTGGATGGTCTTGGCCCATCAAATCTTAGTTTGGAAGGAATCTGCAGGTTCTCATCCTCTGTGGAAATAAAAGTAGAACCCCCTTTCTAAAGCAACATATCCTTAGACACAAATTTTGAAGTCAATACACATTTAAAATATTTATGCTGGTTTAGCTTAGCAGCCTGTACACTGAAATGTCTCTCTGTACTTAGCTCATTGACAGTCAAAAGAAATACTAAGAAAACACAACAGTATATACAATCCAGGATCTCTGAGTATTTTCCATATTTACATTGCTTATTTTCTTACTCTATTACTTTTTCTTTCTTTATTTTATTATCTTTCTTCATTTAATATATGACTGTCTGTACTCTGTTTCTTTAAAGACTTTACTTTTATTTTTTTATAACTGTATATACTCTTTTCCCTCTCTTTCTCAAGCCTATGTATATTTATCCAACACTGCGACTCATTTAGAGGTCTTTTTCATCTGAATCTTTCTTTATTGTGTATCTGTAATTATTTTCTGGCCAGAAGCACTTTTTTTCACATGTTAAGCAGGCATGGCTAGGACCAACTCCAAGATGCTGCCTATTGCCTCTGTCAAGTCCAACATGGTGGAGGCATGTTCATTGCCTTTGAAAGCCATGCACATTGCCCCATTTTCAGGCACATAGTGGGTCTGTGTTGCCATTAAGCAAGTTGTAGCATTCTGTTCAGAAACCCCATTTAAATGCTCCGTAGCCAACCCTCCTGAAAGAGTCAGAGCCTTTTGTGGTAGTGAACCAGGAGGATGCCTTTTTGAAACCCCACAGTTTTGTTTTCTTGTTTTTTTTTTTTTTTTGCTAATATTGAATCAGGAAGACTTCTCTTAAAGGAGTCACTGTGCCCCTATTTTCTGCCAGCAAATGAAGCCCACCCGGAAAAAGAAAGTGTAGCTAAACTTTGTGTTTTTTGTGTGTCTAGAATTTTTTTTTCAAAGCTGTCGCAGATTTTATGTGGATTTAGCTGGCACACATTGACAGGCCAATCTATTGGCGGAGGCTGTTTGTTCATTCCTGGCTTCTTCAGACCTGAAATCGCACAGAAACTGTATTATTTGCAGTACTGTTTGGTCAGTAGCTTAAGCATATCTAGCTAGCTCTTATATCCTAAATTAATCCATCTCCATTAATCTTTGCATCACCATGAGGTTGTGGCCTACCGGCAAATTTCTAGCGGGGTCTGGCAGGGGTGTTTGTTTCCTGATAGTGAAATAACATTTTACTAGCTCTGCCTACTCTCTCTATATCTCTTCCAGTCTGGCTATATTCTGTTAAGCCACTGGCTGAAAGTAGGTTCTTTATTAGCCGATGGCAATAAAACATATTCACAGCATGTATCACCTCCCACATTAATTAACTCCATGTATATCTGCCTCTTTACTTCTGTAATTACAAGGATATACCACCATGCCTGGAATTTTTCAAAGTATGGGTACCAGAGATTAAACTGGGATCCTTTTGCTTGCTTAGCAAGAGTTTTTACTGAGTGAGATTTCTTCTTGACCTCCATTTCAGTTTCTTTATTTCATTTTCCATGGTCTCCTCATGAGAACGTCCCCCCTCCCTTTTTAGGGGGCATGGACCCTAGCTGACCCATTTATTTGGAGTTCTATTTAATTAACCTTTCCCATTGCTTTTATTTGGCACTACCCTCCCCACTTCGTCTCTAATACCCTCAAAGTTAAATATTTATAAATTAATCCTTAGTGATGTGGTTTAGTGATTAACTGTCAGCTCAAGGTAGATTCAACCTAGCAACCTCAGTGGGAAAGAATTTTTTAATGTTTTGTTTTTCCTTTCACTGTTTCAAAGGGTTGGTATTATACTTTTCACACATCACAAATTTGCATCTTCAAAAGCTACAAAACATCAACACTTCAGAAAAATATAGTGCAAAATATGTCACCATCTACTTGCCTGGAGTAGTCATCAAAGAGAAAACTATCATCTCCTGGACTAGGTCAGCATTAAGTGCTAACCTTCAGACCCAACTTAGGGGCATCTTCAATCTTCTTAACTCCATATATCATAAAAGCCTGGCAGCACATACCCTGAACTAGGCAATTGGTAAAGCTATGGGCTTGTTTCAACAAAAAGCTAACAGTGTTTCTCTGTTTCACTGGCTAGCTTAGCTTCCTACTGTGGTCTAACACCTTCCATGAGGCCTTCCTCTCTAGCACAGGCATGTTGGGTTAGGAGTCAGCATTCCACAAGTATTTCCTGAGGGCCTCTCTCCCAGACCCCTCTCAACATGTGCATTCATGGCCAGGTCATTTATCCTGCCTGCCACCTTGGACTGATGAAAATGTTACTTTGACTTATGGCTTGAGCACTTCCTCAGAAAGTCGGAGACCCCAAGTGAGTTCTATTCCTAAGTTTTCTTCATGGAAATGTTTTCATTGTTTATAGTCTGTGAATTTTGGATGGCAGCCAATGCTGTAGCCAGGAGGAATGCTTTCTCAGTGGGATTTCTCCCGCAAACACCACCATGATAAATACACAATGTTTTATCAGTCTATTCACCTTTATAGAAATGCTTTCTTTGAGAGAATGATGGTGTAGTTTTCAAATTCATAGTTATCTTATGTTCTTAATAGTCTATCATATTTTCATTTAATTAATATGAGATTAGTGTAACCTCTTTTTGGATCCGAAGGTAGGACGAGGGGAAAAATTCAGTTATTTTTGTGTTGTGCAGAGCCAGTTTCCCACCAGAACTCCTTTTATTTTTGAATGATGAGATAATTTCAGCAGGAATTACTAGTGCAAACCCCACAAAGCTGTCTATGGGATGAGGCATTGGTAACTAACAAAAATTTAATTATTTGACTTTGATAATATCTCGTCTTTAACAGAGGGAAGTAGTAAAAACCCTCTTGACAGCTTTTAACACTATGTAGTCATTGTGTTGTTGCGAGTGGAGGGAGAGGAAAGGTGCCAAGCAAAGCCACTAAGTGCTACCAAGGGCTGGTGGCTGGTGGTAATATTTATCAGAAACCATTTCTTGATTAGGTTACCACATTATAAAGAAGTGCATTTTTAAAACTATTGCTGTTTTGAGACAATCTCTCATTCAATACCCTTGGCTTGCCTGATACTTGTTTTGTGATTCAGGATATCAGTAAAATCATGACAGTATTCCTGCCTCAGCCTCACAAGAGCTAGGTTATGCAATACAATACCAAACTGGGAAATAAGTTTGAACTGATTTTGAACAATGAGTTATTTGGGGAATCCAAGGGAGCCCATGTTTAGCTCCACGATGCCATGCACCCATATGCACAGTGTATCTACTTTTATATATAGTTTTAGAGAGCTCACTGATTTATAAAGGCCTTCTCCCTAAAAAGAAAATAGAGAGCTATTATCTTTTACTATGCTAAGAAATTCATTTATAGGGTCTCATTCTTAGTGTTTAGTTGTCTGAAGATGCCAGAAATAGGTATTTATTCAGCTATTGGAAATATTAGACAGTGATGTATAAAACTAAATTGGTAAAGTTTTTTTTTTTTTTTAGGGTTTCTCTCTTTCTAGTGACAGGAAGGATATATACTAATTTTCACTATCCCAAGTCCCGGGAAGTAGAATCATTTCCAAATGTCACTCAGAGTGGTAGGTGACCATATCTTATTTCACTACTGAGGGAGTTTAGTGCCTGTCCTTGTCCCTCAGCAAAGATCTTGTTCTTGATAACTCCAGACTCAATGACTCTTTCCTCTAGACATCACTGGTCATACACATCAACTTGGACTTCTTTGAACTCTTTTCTGTGCTGATTAGCCCCATCCTATTAACATGTTTTTCATTCCTTTTCAGCAAAACTTTCTGGCTAGTAAGTTTTAGGGGTTCTCCTTTCTTTCTTCTCCCTGCACTGGGTTTACAGACACATGTTGCCATACCCAGCTTTTTACATGGGTGTGGGGGATCTGAACTCAGGGCCTCATGTCTGTATGAGTCCTTTGCCAACTGAGCCTTCTCTCCAGTCATATTTGATTCACCCTGTAGCAGTCATGCTTGTTTTGTGTCTCTTCTTACCCTGTACTAGAACTGCATGTGGAGAAAGTAGTCAAGGCTATTAATTAGTCTTATAGTCATTTCCCCCAACTGAATAACACAAATGTATTTTTTAAAAAGTGTGTGTTTGCAATTAAAACCATATTTCTAGCCACTTACCAGAAACCCATGTGTACAGTGTGCCCCAATGGGTTCACATTTGAAGATTTAAGGTAGGTTACACAATGGAACAGATAAACTGCCTACTTTGTATGGTCCACAATCCTCTTAAAATATTGGGACATGAGGGTTATCTGATGTCTCCAACTGTTGCTATTCGTTCATGTATCCAAAGATGGCAAAAAGGACAACTTCCTTCCATGATATGAAAACAAAAGGGGCCTTTTCTGGGCTCTGATGGGACAAAGTTCCTTTGGAATGTAAGGGCACCTGGAAAAATCTGAACCACAATGATGTCTGGGAAGGGAGCTGCACTTAATGCTTTCATTGATCAGTAAGTGAGTGGGACATCTGGAAAGATGATAAGGATCTTAGCCTGGTTATTACTTTCCTGTCAAAGTTTGACAGTTGAGCTGAGGTCAGATATTTCCAACAATAAGAACCAATGTTGCAAACTAATGAGTGGTCTTAGAGAGAAAGGAGTGTCCATGGCACAGAGCACAGAACTTGGGGCACTGCCTCGTACTTTTCTTCCTTAGACTGGTCTTACACCTCATAAATCTGTCAGTCATTTTGAATGAAATTTCTGTTTGTATTGGGCAAATCATTTGCAGCATTTGGTATAAGCTATTTGGCAAGTGTTAAGACAGTGAAGTCTGGAATTCACATTGAAATTAGGCACAGTGATGAAGTTTTATCTTAACTGATCATTTCTTTGCTACCTCTAATGCTGCACACCTATTAAAAATCCAGTGTCACATTTCCTTCAGTTTAGAGAACTGAATTTGAATCTTCTCATTTGGTTGCCATCTGGTGTGCTACTAACAGTCTCAGAGAGTAAGAGGCCATCTGTTAATACTTTTTCCAGGAAGCCTTTTATAGCGCAGTGAAGTGGCAACTCTCAAAAACACATTGTAATGACTTACATGATCTTGGACATACAAGTTGAGGCTAGTATTTTATTTCCATATGCATAACTTTTTTCATTCAAGGAAAAGAGGAATCAAGAAATACTTGCATGCACAAAAGCTTCTCTTCAACATGTGAAGAGCCATACAGTTATGGACTTCATGGCATTTAAAAAATAAGTCTATAAATATACACTGAGAAATAATGATGATGATATTTACAGTCATGGGATATTCACTACCTTTCAACTTCAATGCCAAATGCCTTATATGCATTGTATTATTTCTCCCTGCCACTTATCCTCAGAGGTAGTTGCTGATAACATACAAGTTATGAATGGAAAAAGCTAGGCTTCATACAGGTTAATAACTTACTCATGACATATCAAGTAGTAGCCATCACTTGAACAGTTTGATTTTTAAAATTTTGTTTCTGATCTTCCAAGCTCATGCTACTTTCACTCTTTTAAGAAACAGAAAAGTCCACCTTTTTGAAATCAGTCAGAAACAAGCAATGCAATGAGACCTTCTATTGCTAAATGTAACAGTTTAGAAAAATATGTTCAAGGACAGCTGATGATTTTGATCCCACTCATTCTATTACCTGCTCTGTTTCTCACCTCCCTTGAGAAACTCTCCTCCCCTGTTATGATCCCCTTTCTACTTTTATGACCTACAACCACATGTAAAAACAAACACACAGAGTATGGGTCCTTACGGGCTAGGTTTTGTTGTAGTTAGAAATAACTCCTAAGTCCCAGGGTTTAGCAGAAAAACCTATTCATCATGGTTGCTGCCTGTCTGAGTCAGGTCACTGGAATTCTGTTCCATGTGATCCCTCATAATGTTGGGCCCTTTGTCCTTCTTCATACTATCATGACCATAGTGATAGTGTCCCCATCCCACTTCCTTACATGTCTCATCAGCCAAAGCCAGGAATTGGCCACATTAAGAAGGAAGGTTAAAGTATAGTGAGTGATACGTGAAGACGCCATGATAAAACTGACTACAGTATTGTTTGTGAAGAAGTTAACTTTAACCTTTCTTCTTAATTTGGCCAAGTCCTCTCTTTTTTTCATGTTGTTCCCCTTCTGCACTTTCCTCATTGGTGGCCCTCTCCTGCTGGTTCTCTGTCTTTTCCCAGTTAGTCCACGTGTTCCATTATCTCTTTGTTTCCAACCTCCATTAAAACTCTTCCTCCCCGCCATGATCCCTTTTCTAGTTTCATCACACACACACACACACACACACACACACACACACACACACACACACACACATATATATATACATACATACATATAACTCAATAAATAGATGAAAAACTAATGTTATCCTATTTGTCAATTTTTGGGATTGTCCTATGCTATTGGAGTCTACTCAGAAAGCCATTGACTATGTTTAAGTCTCAAAGTATGTTTCCTGTTTTCTTTCCTTTCACAATATTAAAGTTTCAGTACTGTTTTCTCATGCTGTACTGGGTAAAATTAGACACTTCAGTGTTTCAGGATTTACGTTGGGATTGTTGATGCATTTTGAATTGACTTTTGTGTGAGGTGAGTGCTATGGTTCTAGTTCCATTATTCAACATGTGGAAATACAAGTTTGTCAGTACTATTTGTTAAAGAGGCTATCTTTACTTCATTGTAGGTTTTTGAGACTTCTGTCTAACCAAGGTGGCTGTAGGTGTATGGGATTATGCTTAGGTTCTTTATTCTGCTTTGCTGGTGTCAGTCTTTGTTTGTACCAGTACCATGCTATTTTCACTACTATTGGTGTACAAGGTCCTTCTGTATTTGTGTTGCTTTCATTGGTTATTAAAGAAACTGCCTTGGCCTAGTTGATAGGGTGAAACTCAGGTAGGCGGGAAAGACAGAAAAACATGCTGGGAAGAAGAGCAGAGTCAGGCAGACACCATGGTTCTCCTGCCCAAGACGGACGCTGGTTAGACTCATGCCCGTAAGCCACAGTCAAGTGGCAATACACATTAATAGAAATGGGTTAGATCAGGATGTGAGAGTTGGCCAAGAAGAATCTAGATATAATGGGCCAGGCAGTAATTTAATTAATATAATTTCTGTGTGTTGGGGTGTAAGATAGCCATGTGGGACGGAACAAAGGGGCCCTGTACTCTTACAACTATGATTCTATAATAAAATTTGAGGTCAAGTGCTGTGATACTTGAAAAATCATCTGTGATTAACAAGACACCAGAACTACTAAAGTGAACCCTTTGCTTTACTGGGATACTCCATGCTGGCCTTTGATGAACAGTACTGTGTGAAGAGTAAGCCAAATAAACCCTTTCTTCTCCAAGTTGCTTTGGTCATGGTGTTTTGTCACAGTGATAATAACCCTAACTAAGACAGTATACTGGGGTTTGCTGTGACACATCTGACCATGTTGTTTTGGGGAGGATTGTGGAAGGACTTTGGAATTTTGGGGTAGGAAAGCCATTGAGTGTTGAGAGCTCAGTGGACTGTTCTGTAGGAGCTTGGACGATAAGAACATTGAGAGCAGTGCCGATGATGGAGGCCTGGCCTGTGAAGTTTCAGAGGCAAACAATGACTCTACTGGACTTTTTGTGTGAAGAACATGTGAGGTCTGGTCAGCTGGGGCTGAAGAATCAACTGCGATTAACAAGAGGCTAGAACCAATAAAGTAAAACCTTTATTTTACTGGACAATTGATGCTGGTGACCTGGAACTAAGAATTTAGCTGTGATTAAGTAACCAGCATCACTAGAGTGAAATCTTCTGGAAAGTGTTTCCTGAGATTTCAGAGAGGCTGTGTTCCAGAAGTGGCCAAGGTTGTATATTAGCTAATATATGTTAGCTCTGTAGACCCAGTGAGTCCATTTTGTTTTGGATATGTGGCTTTTCACTGGATCCTGATCAGTCTACTTTTAAAGAAACACTGAATTTTCTTTCTTTTTCTTTCTTTCTTCCTTCCTTCCTTCCTTCCTTCCTTCCTTCCTTCCTTCCTTCCTTCCTTCCTTCCTTCCTTCCTTCCTTTCTTCCTTGCTTTCTTTGGCTTTTCGAGACGTGGTTTCTCTGTAGCTTTGAAGCCTGTCCTGAACTAGCTCCTTGTAAACCAGGCTGGCCTCGAATTCACAAAGATCCCTTGTCTCTGCCTCCCAAGGGCTGGGACTAAAGGCATGTGCCACCACTTCTCGGCTCTTCTGAATATACTTTTAAAGAAAACCAATTTTCCCTCTCCCAGCTGGTAATTGGATTTAATACCCACGTCCCCTCTCTGTGCTTAGATTTGGACTGACTTAAGCTTTCGCAGGTCTTTGCAATATTTCCATTTCTTCTTCCACATGATTCTTGATCCTTGGAATAAGAGGCTGTGATATTGATATTCCATTTAGCACTGAATCTTCCTTACTATATCATTCTCTGCAATTTTACAGGTTGTCATTAATTGCCATCTACTCTAAATAGAAGCTTGTCTGATAAGGTTCGAAAGATTTTATAATCTATATCTGTAATGAATTGTTTGGAATTGGTTTAATACTATATGTCCATTTGGAAGACTAACAGTAGTTTCTCCCGTAGGGTCTACAGTCTGTCTCTACTCAGGGTCTTGTCTTAAAATAGTGGTGCAATATATGGAATGAAATCTAGTGGAGTGGGCCCTAAGTCCAATAAAAAAGTAGTTGGTTATTCCCATGATGTGTATGCCACTATTGTACCTGTCAACAGTCATTATTTTAGTTCTCAGAGTTCACAGATGGATAAGATTGATGGTTATTTTTCTCCTCTGGCAACTTACATGGCACCTTCTAGCACTTTGAAAGCTATCCACTATGAATGAAGCTTCCTGATCAGTACAAGAATTATTTCTTCATGTCCTGTTACTCAAGTAATGTACTGTCTTCAGTAATGGGGTTATCATCAAATTTTTTAGAGGGCAACTATTTTTCCCTTATAGCACTTAATTTTGTTTCTTTGTATTTTGGCATTTGTACTATTATATGCCATGGAGAGGCTCCTCTCTGGTCATAAGTGTTTGAAGTTATAAATGCCTCATCTTTTATGGCTATTTTTCTCTAGATTAGGGAAATTTTCTGCTATAATTTTATTAAATAAATTATTTAGTATTTGTTTCAGCTTAATCTATGTAGATTCTTAGAGCTGGATTACAGAGTTCATGTTCTCTGTGATTATGTTCATTTATTTTGCTTTCCTAATTAATGTTTTAATATTGTATCTCATCACTCTTGTCCTCCATCCATATTTTTTCTTCTCTTTGGTTGAGTCTATTATTTTCAGTGAGTTTTAAGTTTGATTCAGTAGTTTTTTATATCCAGAATTACCTGTGCTTTATTTTTTTTCACAAAAATCTCAATTTACTCACTGAAATTTACTTCCATGTTGCTGACTTTTTCAGGTTGTTGATCATTTTGACTAAGAACATCTGGTATTTTGCCATTTCAAAAGTGTCTTTGACTTCAGCCTTTGAGCAGTTGTGTGTTTTGGAGGAGTCATGTTGTCTTGCTTGTCATTGTTTTTGAGTTTCTTTGTTGTAATTTATTCCTCTTGATTGGTATTTTTTTTAGATTAGGGTGGAAATCTTATTAGGAACCTACTTTTGAGGCTCAATTCCCTGTACCACTTGACCATAAAGAAACAAACTGTTGTAGTAGCATCAAACCATAAAAGATAAGAAATGCACTTAAAATTTCTTCCGTCTCACTACACCAATGGACATGAAATTGGAAATAAATAGCAAAACTAACATAGAAAATACAGAAATTATAAATGAGTACTATAAAGCAATGTGTATTGGTTCCCTTTCTTGTTGCTGTGACCAAATATCTGAAAATGAGCAACTCAAGGGAGGGTTTATTTTCACATATAGCTCAAGGAATTAGTTAATTATGCTGTGGAAGGCACAGGGGAAGCAATGAGAGGCAGCTGGTCACGTTATACATCATCAGGAAGCTGAGCAATGACTGATGGAACTTTGTTTAGTTTTTTCGTTTGTTCAGTTTGACACCCAGCCCATGAGATAGTGCCACCCACATTTAGGGCTTGTCCTTCCTCAAATAAAGCTTTATGGAAACATCCTTATAGACCCACTCAAAGTTGTGTTTTTATGAAGATTAAGATCTAACTAAATTGTCAATCAAGATTAACCATCACAAGTTTACCATTTGTAAACTTGATACCCAAACATATTATTTTTAAACACTAAAATTTAACGCTCATCCCTAAAGTTCTACTGTTATCGCCAGTAGAAAATGCATTTAATCCAGTGCTTTTGTCTAATGTCATTAATTGCCTTTTGAGGATTATGTATTGTCCTTCCTATTCAACATCTAACAGACTTCTCTTTTGACTCCATAGCCTAAGAGCATAGGATTCTGCTAGACATAAATCACCATAGTATTTTTTCCATCCAATCAGTGTTGACTCCAAGTCACATTGCATTTTCTTGTGTTATTATCTGAATATTTAATGTTTTTGAGAATTTTACATATGACTACTGTATTTCCTCCCTTGTCCCCTACTCTTTCTTCTCAAATTCATGGCCTCTTATTTTTTAATTATCATTGTTACACAATACAGACTCAGTCACACACACAGAGGCACACACACACACACACACACAGTCTCTTTCTCTTTAGTGTTGCTCATTTGCATATGTGTTTAGGCTCTGATTATTTGGCATTGGTTGGTCTTTAGGGGTCAATTCCTGGGAAGACTGATTCTGTCTCAGCAGATATTAATGACCTGTAGCTATTCATTTAGGGATGTGGCCTCGTGATATTTTTTTCATCCAAATTGGCATGCTAACTGATATTGTCATTGTGCAGACCTTGCTTAGGCAACCATATTGTTGAGATTTTATGGCCACAGCTTTCTTGTCATAGCTAGAAGACACAATCTTTTTTTTAAAAAAAAGACACAATCTTGTATCAGATATCCTGGTCCTCTGGCTCTCAGAATCTTTCCACTCTCTTTCACGATGGTCTCTGAGCTTTAGATCTAGGCGTTGTGCTGTAGGTGTATCATTGGACACTTTCTAATCTGATATTAAGATAAATTATCCTGTATTACAGTTTTGTGTTTAGTATGCTACAGTATCTTTTCAGTGCTTTTATCTAATGTCATTAATCCTGGGCACCCATGGTCAGTTGTTCTCCGTATTTGATGACTTGTGGATTTTGGTAATGGTCTCTTTTTGCTACAAAAGGAGACTTCTTAGAGGAGGGGTAAGAACTACATTTCTGAGTATAAGATTAAATATTTATAATGAAGTTAGAAATTAGAAATTATGCAAGTTTAAGAAAGTGGTGATAGTAGGTTTTCCTTTAGGTCAGCAATTCTCAACCCGTAAATTGAAACTCATTTGTTTGTCGAACAACCCTTATGCAGGGGTTGCTTAGACCATCAAAAAACACAGACTTTTCATTATGATTTATAGCAATAGCAAAATTACAGTTATAAAGTAGTAATGAAAATAATTTTATGGTTGAGGGTCATTACAACATGAGATACTGTATTAAAGGGTTTCAACATTAGGAAGGCTGAGAATAACTCTTCTAGGTTCTGTGGCCTTCCCAGTAGTCATGGGTAGTTTGCTGATATATACTTGTGTGTGTGTGTGTGTATGTATGTATAAACCTTTTTCTTTTGTTGTTTCGAGACAGGGTTTCTCTGTAGCTTTGTTGCCTGTCCTGGAACTAGCTCTTGTAGACCAGACTGGCCTCGAACTCACAGAGATCTGCCTGCCTCTGCCTCCCAAGTGCTGGGATTAAAGGCATGCGCCACCACCATCTGGCCTTGTGTGTGTAAAACTTTAAGTAAACCTGAGATAATGTGATTTCTTATGACTTTTTCAAAGATCCTGAGTATTATTTCTAAGTGTTACAGCTCTGAAGGGAAAGGCATCCTGGCTGTCTGAAGCCAGGCGATACCTACAGCTCTCTTCCGGTGGTAGATGGTTTCCCCACAGGAATGTAGCAGTTCTGTTTCTCCCAGCAAGAGTCTTTACAGCTCAGCTCTGCTCTGTTCTGCTAAAGGGAGTTTCCTTGTAGAAATGCAGCAGCTCTGTCTGCCGCTGCTCCAACAAAAGCCGTAACTTCTCTGCCCTACTCCACTCCAGCAAAAGAAGGTTTTCGCCTAAACTTCATTTAAGAGATTTATTCAGATGTAGGAATCCAGAAGAGTAGCTGCCTCTGCCAGGGTAGAAGAAGGCAGCCCCCAAATGAACAGGTACAGGGCTTGTGTAGGGTTTCTTAGAGGCAGAGATTTTCCAGGGTGAAGATTTTCAGGATGGGAATTGGCTAGATTTCAATCCCTGAGCTTGGACAAATTCAGAGATTGGCCGGGAGTCTGTTCTCAGGGATTGCTTGGTTTTGTCTCAGAAACTTGTTGCTTTTCATGCTCAGTGATTGGGACAGAGTTCATTTCTTTGGATCTGGTTTCAGCCCTAAAATCTGTTTCTTTTCCTGGCCCTTTTTGACATTTTGGCTCTGGTTTCAGGAACAATGAATTGAGTCTGATTTCTGGGTCAGAATGTGTCTTTGGCTGGCCTTTTATCCTACACTATTTATCCCCCCCCCCCCTTTATATTGCTGCCTCTTTCCCTTCCTTGTTCAAGTCTTCTTATTTAACTTTTTCTCTTTATTGTGCCATTTACTATTGCCCTCTTTAGAATATCTCCCTCAATCCTGGTTCCTTTTTACTTTCTGGGTATCTGTGGTGACTTCAGGTTACATACTCATATCTAAAGATTAAGAGCTAAGATCCACAAATAAGAGAGAACATGCAACATTTGTTTTTCTGGATATGGGTTACCACAAATTTTATTTTTTCTTTACAGTTGAGTAGAATCCAATTGTGTATGTGTACCACATTTTCCTTATCCATTCATCATGTAAAGGACAGTTAGGTTGTTTCCATTTCGTAGCTATTGTGAATAAAGTAGTAATGAGCATGGCCAAGCAAGTATCTGTGGAGTAGGGTGCAGAGTCCTTTGGGCATATGACTGAGAATGGTATATGTGGCTTGAACGATAGATTTATTTTTAGCTCTTTCGGAATTTTTTTTTATTTTTAGTTTTTTGAGAATTCTCCACACTGTTTTCATAGTGGCTACAATAATCAAATGACAAGAGGTGATTATTCACTGACGGAGGTGCTGCTACATTGCAATATAGAAATCTCACCCAATAGTGAACAAGGACTCTCATTTCTCCACGTTCTCATGAGCATTTGCTCTTTTTTTGATTTTAACCATTCTCATTGGGGTAAGATTAAATCTCAAAGTAGTTTTAATCTGCATTTCCCTAATTGTTAAGGATGCTGAGATTTTTTTTTTACATATTTTGAGATATTTATTAGCCATTTTTTACTTCTTCTTTGGAAACTCTGTTCAGATTCACAGTCCTTTTTTAATTAGGTTGCTTGTGTTCTGGGCTATGTTTTTCAAGTTCTTTATATATTCTGCAAATTGATCTTTTGACAGATGAATAGGTGGCAAAGATTCTCTCTGACTTTGGGCTTCCATCCCACTCAGTTGATTGTTACCTTTTCTGTACAGAACTCTTTCAGTTTTAGGAAGTCCCACTTATAAATCCTTGGTCTTAATTTCTGGACAAAGAGAGCCCTATTCAGAGAGTCCTGCTGAGTTTTCTTCTTGCAGACTCAGTGCTTCTGGTTTCACTTTGATCCATTGAGAACTGTTTTTTTTGTTGTTGTTTGTTTGTTTGTTTGTTTTGTTTTTGGTGCAGGGTGATAGATTGGATCTAATATCATGTTTCTATGTATACACTTCCAGTTTTCCTGGTAACATTTATTAGAGATGTTATCTTTTCTCCAGTGTACGGGTTTTGAAGCTTGATCCTAATTAGTCTCATCAAGTCAGAAATCAAGGTAAAAGCTGAAAGATCAGAAAAGCAGAGCAACACTCAACAGACTTCTTACCTCTCTGAATTCTCTGACCAAAAAGGCTGAGGTCCTGGCTCTGTCCCACCTTATCACTTCCTGTCTCTGCCCCATGTTGCCACTTCCTGTCTTCTCTTTGTACAAGCCTCAGACCTCTATGTTTAACTAGTGGCTAGCTCCACTCTCTGGTCTTCAGGCAAGCTTTATTTGTCAGAAAACAAATAAAATATTACAACAGATTTTTTTTAATTTTTGCCAAATAACAGATGACGGATCTTATGTGCACCTAAGTATGGGACTTGTGTTTGTTTCATTGATCTACATGTCTGTTTTTTGTTCCAGTATCATGGTGTTTTTATTAAAACATATCTTAAACTCTTGATTGGTGATCTCTCTTGTGATGTCCTCTTTGTTCAGGATAGTTTCATCTATTCTTGATCTTTGTGTTTCTATATGAATTTTATGTTTTTTATATTTCTATGAAGAATTTTGTGTGGATTTTGATTGAGATTACATGGAATCTATAAATGTCATTTAGTAGAATGGTAATTTTCACAATATTACTTCTACCAATCCATGAGCCTAGGATACCTTTCCATATTCTATGTTCATCTTCAAACTTTTTCTTCAGAAATTTAAATTTTCATTGTAGAGGTCTTTCTCCTCCTTGGTAGGGTATTACTATACATTTTGTGTTTTAAAGTTTCTATTGTGAATGGGAAAGTTTCTATGAGCTCTTTCTTAGCATGTTTATTATTGATATATAGTAAGTCTACTGATTTTTACGAGTTGACTTTGTGTCCTGTCACTTTGTTCGAAGTAGTGATTATTTCTAGATGTTTTCTGGTGAAATTTGTAGCATCTCTCATGTGTAATATCATCTACAAACAGAAATATTTTGAGTTTTTTCCTTTATTTCCTTTTTTTTTTTTGGTTTTTCAAGACAGGGTTTCTTTGTGTATCCCTTGCTGTTTTGGAACTTAATCTGTAGACCAGATTGGCTTGAACTCACAGAGATCCACCTGCCTCTGCCTCCCTGAGTGTTGGGATTAAAGGCATGTACCACCACTGCCTGGCTTATTTCCTTTTAATTTCCTTATCTCATTATTCTACCTAATGCTTCAAGCACTATATTGAAAAGAAATTGGAACAGTTGACAGCCCTGTCTCATTCCTGATTTTAATGTAATTGCCTTGAATTTTTAGGATGATGTTGGGGTGGGTTTGTCATACATAGCTTTTATAATATTGGGGTGTTTATGTTTATTATGGTGGATTTGGTCAAAGACCTTTTTTTATCTATTTGAGATGATCATGTGGTTTTTGTCTTTAAGTCTATTTATATAATTTATTATGTCTATTAAGTTACATATATTGAACCATCCCTAAATCACTGTAATAAAGCTAACTTGATCATAGTATATAACTATATTTGGTTTGTAAATACTTACTGAAGATTTTGCCTCTGTGTTCATATTACCTGTAGTTTTTGTTGTCTTTGCATCTTTTTTTTAAAGTTTATTAAATTATGAAAGTTTTCATTTCCGCCCCTCCTCCCAACACCCTCCCACTCCCCCTCCCCCTCCTCCTCCCTCTTCATCCCTAAGAGCAGTCAGGGCTTCAAGCCCTGTGGGAAGTTCAAGTTCCTCCCCACTCCTTCCAGGCCCCTGAAGGTGAGTATCCGAACAGACTCGATCCCAAAAATCCAGCATATGCAGAGGAAACAAGTCCCAGTGTCATTGTCAGTGGCTTTTCAGAAAGGCTCCGGACCAGCCACATTCAGAGATCCGGCCACATTCAGAAAATCTGGTTGGATCACATGCTCGTTCAGTCCCAGTCCAACTGGCCTTGGTGAACTCTCATTAGATCAGTCCCCTTGTATCAGTGGGTGATCGCAACCCTCGCGGTCCTGAGTTTTTTTCATGTTCTTCCTTTTTTCTGCCCCTCATTTGGACCATGGGGGGCTCAGTCCGGTGCTCCAATGTGAGTCTCCATCTGTATCGCCATCCATCGTCAGATGAAGGATCTATGGTGATAAGCAAAATCTTCATCAGTATGGTTATAGGCCAAGGCCGGTTCAGGCACCTTCTTCTCTGTCTAGAGAACAGTCTGGGGATTTCTCCTTGGACCTGGGATCCCATTTATAATCAAGTCTCCTGTAAACCCTAAAATGACTCCCTTAGTTGAGATATATTCGTCCCTGATCTCATATCCATCCTTCCTCCCTCCCCCCATCCCAGTCCACCTAGCTTTCCCCATTCCTCCACTACTCCCTTCTCTCTAACCCTCTCCCCTTCCAACAACCCTCCCAACACCCCCATGCACCCGAGGTTACCTGGAACTCTTGTCTATTTCCAATCTCCAGGCAGATAGCTACATGATTTTCAATAGGTTCACCTTCTTATTTAGCTTCTCTAGGATCACAAATAATAGGCTCAAAGACCTTTAATTATGGTTAGAATCCACATATGAGTGAATACATACCATATTCCTCTTTTTGGGTCTGGCTTACCTCACTCAGTAAGGCGTTTTCTATTTCCATCCATTTGCATGCAAAATTCAAGATGTCATTGTTTTTTACCGCTGAGTAGAACTCTAATGTGTATATGTTCCACACCTTTTTTATCCATTCTTCTATTGAGGGGCACCTAGGTTGTTTCCAGGTTCTGGCTATTACAAATAGTGCAGCTATGAACATAGTTGAACAAATGCTTTTGTGGTATGATAGGGCATCTCTTGGGTATATTCCCAAGAGAGGAATTGCTGGGTCCTGAGGGAGGTTGACTCCCAGTTTCCTGAGAAACCGCCACACTGATTTCCACAGTGGCTACACAAGTTTGCATTCCCACCAACAATGGATGAGTATTCCCCTCATTCCACATCCTCTCCAGCATAGGCTATCATTAGTGTTTTTGAGTTTGGCTATTCTGACAGGTGTAAGATGATATCTCAAAGTTGTTTTGATTTGCATTTCCCTGATCGCTAAGGAGGTTGAGCATGACCTTAAGTGCCTTTTGGCCATTCGATGTTCATCTGTTGTGAATTCTCTGTTCAGTTCAGTACCCCATTTTTTAATTGGGTTAGTTAGAATTTTAGTGTCTAGTTTCTTGAGTTCTTTGTATATTTTGGAGATCAGACCTTTGTCTGATGAGGGATTTGTGAAGATCTTCTCCCAGTCGGAAGGTAGCCTTTTGGTCTTACTGACAGTGTCCTTTACTTTACAGAAGCTTCTCAGTTTCAGGAGGTCCCATTTATTCATTGCTTCTCTTATTGTCTGCGCTCCTGGGGTTCTGCTTAGGAACTGGTATCCTGTGCCAATATCTTGTAGACTACTTCCCACTTTCTCTTCTATCAGGTTCAAAGTGGTCAGATTAATGTTGAGGTCTTTAATCCATTTGGACTTGAGTTTTGTGCATGGTGATAGATATGGATCTATTTTCATTCTTCTACAGGTTGACATCCAGTTATGCCAGCACCATTTGTTAAAGATGCTTTCCTTCTTCCATTGTATGCCTTTATCTCCCTTGTCAAATATCAGGTGTTCATATGTTTGTGGGTTAAAACTCGGGTCTTCTATTCGATTCCATATGTCGACTTCTCTGTTGTTATGCCAGTACCAAGCTGTTTTCAATACTGTTGCTCTGTAATAGACTTTGAAGTCAGGGATGGTAATGCCTCCAGAAGTTCCTTAATTGTATAAGATTGTTTTGGCTATCCTGGGTTTTTTGTTTTTCCATATAAACTTGATTATTGTTCTCTCAAGGTCTGTGAAGAAGTTTGATGGAATTTTGATGGGTATTGCATTGAATCTATAGATTGCTTTTGGTAGAATTGCCATTTTTACTATGTTGATTCTCCCAACCCAAGAACAGGGGAGATCTTTCCATTTTCTGGTATCCTCCTCAATTTCTTTCTTCAAGGACTTAAAGTTCTTGTCAAATAGGTCTTTCACTTCCTTGTTTAGAGTTACCCCAAAATATTTTATGCTATTTGTGGCTATCATGAAAGATGATGTTTCTCTGATTTCCCTCTCTGCTTCTTTAACCTTTGTGTATAGGAGGGCAACCGATTTTTTGGAGTTGATCTTGTATCCTGCCACATTACTAAAGGTGTTTATCAGCTGTAGGAGTTCTTTGGTAGAGTTTTTGGGGTCGCTTATGTACACTATCATATCGTCTGCAAATAACGAAAGTTTAACTTCATCCTTTCCAATTCGAATCCCCTTGATCCCCTTATGTTGTCTTATTGCTATTTCTAGGACTTCAAGCACTATATTGAAGAGGTATGGAGAGAGTGGACAGCCTTGTCGTGTTCCTGATTTTAGTGGAATGGCTTTGAGTTTCTCTCCGTTCAATTTGATGTTAGCTGTCGGCTTACTATATATTGCTTTTATTATATTTAGGTATGATCCTCGTATTCCCAATCTCTCCAACACCTTTATCATAAAGGGGTGTTGAATTTTGTCAAATGCTTTTTCAACATCCAATGAAATGATCATATGGTTTTTTTCTTTCAATTTATTTATATGATGGATTACATTGATAGATTTGCGTATGTTGAACCAGCCCTGCATCTCTGGGATGAAGCCCACTTGATCAGAATGGATAATTTTTCTAATGTATTCTTTGATTCAGTTTGCCAGTATTTTATTGAGTATTTTGGCGTCAATGTTCATGAGTGAGATTGGTCTGTAATTCTCTTTCTTGGTTGTGTCTTTGTGTGGTTTTGGTATCAGGGTAACTGTAGCTTCATAAAAAGAGTTTGGCAATGATTCTTCTGTTTCTATATTGTGAAATACATTAAGGAGTATAGGTATTAGCTCTTCCTGGAAGTTCTGGTAGAATTCTGCATTGAAACCATCTGGTCCTGGGCTTTTTTTGGTGGGGAGGTTTTTGATAATAGCTTCTAATTCTTTGCGACTAACAGGTCTATTTAGATTGTTCACTTGCTCTTGATTCAACTTTGGTAAATGGTATTTATCTAAAAACCAATCCATTTCTTGTACATTTTCCAACTTTGTGGCATATAAACTCTCGTAGTAAGATCTAATGATTCTCTGAATTTCCACTGTGTCTGTTGTTATGTCCCCCTTTTCATTTCTGATCTTATTAATTTGAGTGTTCTCTCTCTGCCGTTTGATTAGTTTGGCTAGGGGTTTGTCAATCTTGTTGATTTTCTCCACGAACCAACTTTTTGTTTCATTGATTTTTTGGATTGTTTTCTGTGTTTCTATTTTGTTGATTTCAGCCCTCAGTTTGTTTATTTCCAATCTTCTACTCCTCCTGGGAGAGTCTGCTTCTTTTTTTTCCAGAGCTTTTAGGTGTGCTGTTAAGTCTCCAATATATGCTTTCTCCGTTTTCTTTAATTGGGCACTTAGCTCTATGAACTTTCCTCTTAGAACTGCTTTCATTGTGTCCCATAGGTTTGAGTATGTTGTGTCTTTATTTTCATTAAATTCAAGGAAGACTTTAATTTCTTTCTTTATTTCTTCCTTGACCCAAGGATGATTCATTAGTTGACTGTTCAACTTCCACACATTTGTAGGCTTTCTGGAATTCGAATTGTTATTGAGTTTTAACTTTATTCCGTGGTGATCTGACAAGACACAGGTGATTACTAATATTTTTTTGTATCTGTGTAAGTTTGCTTTGTTACCGAGTATGTGGTCAATTTTCGAGAAGGTTCCATGAGCTGCAGAGAAGAAGGTATATTCTTTCCTTTTTAGGTAGAATGTTCTATAGATATCTGTTAAGTCCATTTGATTCATTACCTCTAGCAATTCTCTTATTTCTCTTTTGAGTTTCTGTTTGATTGATCTGTCCATTGGTGAGAGAGGTGTGTTGAAGTCTCCTAGTATTAGTGTGTGTGGTTTGATGACTGCCTTGAGTTCTAAAAGTTTTTCTTTTACATAAGTGGGTGCTTTTATATTAGTGGCGTAGATATTCAGGATTGAGACTTTCTCCTGATGTATTGTTCCTGTTATGAGTATGAAATGTCCATCTCCATCTCTTCTGATTGATTTTAGTTTGAAGTCAATTTTGTTAGATATTAGAATGGCCACACCAACTTGTTTCTTAGGTCCGTTTGCTTGGAAAACCTTTTCCCAACCCTTTACTCTGAGTAGATGTCTATCTCTGTGGTTGAGGTGTGTTTCTTGTAAACAGCAGAATGTTGGATCCTGTTTTCTTATCCATTCTCTAAGTCTGTGCCTTTTTATAGGTGAGTTGAGTCCATTAATATTAAGTGATATTAATGACCAGTGGTTGTTGATTCCGTTTCTTATGTGTGTGTGTGTGTGTAGTAGAGTTTGTGTGTTTCTCTTCTTTGAGTTGTGGTTGTGAAGGGTCACTAGATGTCTGGGTTATTGTAGGCAGTGATGGCAATTTTGGATTCCTTGGGTTGCGATTTTCCTTCTATTACTTTCTGTAAGGGTGAATTTGTGGCTACGAGTTGTTTAAATTTATTTTTATCCTGGAATATTTTGTTTTCTCCGTTGATAGTGAACGATAGCTTGGCTGGGTATAGTAGTCTGGGTTTGCATCCATGGTCTCTTAGTTTCTACGGTACCTCTATCCAGGATCTTCTGGCTTTCATGGTTTCCATAGAGAAGTCTGGTGTAAGCCTGATAGGTTTACCTTTATAAGTCACTTGACCTTTTTCCTTTGCAGCTCTTAATATTCTTTCTTTAATCTGGATGTTTTGTGTTTTGATTATTATATGGCGAGGGGACGTTTTTTTTTTTTTTATCCAGTCTATTCGGTGTTCTGTATACTTCTTGAACCTTCATAGGAATATCGTTCTTTAGTTTGGGAAAGTTTTCTTCTATAATTTTGCTAAATATATTTTCTGGGCCTTTGATCTGCAGTTCTTCTCCTTCTTCAATCCCTATTATTCTTATATTTGGTTTTTTTATTTTGTCCCAGATTTCCTGAATGTTTTGTGAAGAGAATTTGTTGAATTTGCTGTTTTCTTTGACCAGAGCATTTATTTTCTCTATGGTATCTTCAGAATCTGAGATTCGTTCTTCTCTCTCTTGTATTCTATTGGTTATGCTTGATTCTGTAGTCTCCGCTCGTTTACCTAGGTTTTCCATATCCAGCCATTTCTCGTTTTGTGTTTTCTTCATTGCCTCCATTTCAGTTTTCAATTCTTGGACTGTTTCCTTTACTTGTTTGATTGTTTTTTCTTGGTTTCTCAGTGTATCATTCACAGATTTACTTATTTTTTCAAACTTTCTGTTATATTTCTCATCCATTTCTATACTCATTTCTTCAAACTTTTTGTTTTATTTCTCATCCAATTCTTTAAGGGAGTTATTCATATCCTGTTTAAGGGACTCTATTGCTTTCATAGTGGCACTTTTTTCCACTTCTTCTGGATTAAGGTGTTTAGTCCTTCTATTGTAGGGTCGTTGGGATCTGGTTTTTTCATGTTGTTTTTCAGATTGTTGTTGGAGGTCTTGCCTTGGCGTCTGCCCATCTCTTCGTTCAAATGCTCTCTATTGGAACTTCTGGTACCGGGTCAGGTTCCCTTGTTGGGCAGGGAGTTCACTGATAGAATGCCTACCTTTCCTCAGGCAGGCTATTGAAGCACAGGCACTCCCTCTTTCCGGGATGCGCCTACAGAGCAGGCCCAGTGTGCAAGGCAGCTGAGCTGGGGAAATTTTATGGCCCCAGTGGGAGGGGAGAAATATAGGAATTTGTACCTGGATGGAAGCTGGGATGGCAGGTGGGAGAGCTTAGCAGGGTGGAACCAGCACTGCAGGTTGACCTGGGACTGTATGGGGTCGGGGAAAGTCCGAGCTCCTACTCGCTGGGCCCCTGCCGCTGGCCTGAAGCAAACTCACCCCTCCGATGGCCCACTGGCTGGAGGCTGGGATGGCTGGCGGGGCGCTAGCAGGGTGGAGCCAGCAGAGCAGGCTGACCTGGGAGTCTATGGGGTCGGGGAAAGTCTGAGCTCCTCCTCGCCAGGCCCCTGCCGCTGGCCTGAAGCAAACTCACCCTTCCGATGGCCCACTGGCTGGAGGCTGGGATGGCTGGCGGGGCGCTAGCAGGGTGGAGCCAGCAGAGCAGGCTGACCTGGGAGTCTATGGGGTCGGGGAAAGACCAAGCTCCTCTTCGCAGGGCCCGTGCCGCAGGCCCAAAGCAAACTCACCCCTCCGATGGCCCTCTGGATGGAAGCTGGGATGGCTGGCGGGGACGCTAGCAGGGTGGAGCCAGCAGTGCAGGCTGGCCTGGGAGCCTATGCGGTCGGGGAAAGTCCGAGCTCCTCCTCACCGGGCCCTTGCCGCAGGCCCGAAGCAAACTCACCCCTCTGATGGCCCTCTGGATGGAAGCTGGGAATGGCTGGAGGAGGCGCTAACAGGGTGGAGCCAGCAGAGCAGGATGACCTGGGAGTCTATGGGGTCGGGGAAAGTCCTAGCTCCTCTGTCTTTGCATCTTTATCTACTTTAATGCTGATTTTCTAGAAGTTTCTTCTGTTTCTATTTCTTGAATAATTTAAGAATTGGTTGTAATAACAATTAGTTAGAAAAAGAGGATATAAATTTGAAGGAGAGCAGAGAGAAGTTTAGGGGAGAAAAGTAATTAAATTATAATTTCAAAAATAAATGAAAATAAGGAAAGAACTAATTTGGATCAATAACCATGAAAAAAAAGCTCTTTGAAAGTCTGGTAGAATTCTACTGTCAATTCATAGCCTCACCCTTGTTTGTTTGTTTTTTTCTTGATTTTTGGTCAAAAGGTTTATATTACTTTTCCTAACTCTTTTGTTATGGAACTGCGTATATTGTTAATCTCTTTGATTTTTTTTGTGCTTTGAATGAATCTAGAAATTTGTTCATTTCTTTTAGGTTTTCTAACTCAGTGTAGCGCAGATTTTGAAAGTATTCTCTTAAAATAGTCTGTATTTATTTGGTATCTGTTGTAGGAGGCTGCGCTCAACAGGTATCAATTTCAGAGATACTTTTTCTATGTGCTGCTGAGTAGTAGAATGTATATTCTTTGGTGTATGGATGAAATATTCTGTAGGTATCTGTTAAGTCCATTTGATGTATGATGTCAGTTAATTCTGAAGTTTCTGTTTATTTTATCCCAGATGAGCTGTCTATTAAGAGAGCTGGGAGTTGAAATCACCTACTATTAATGGATTATTGTTAATTTGTGTCTATAAATCTAATAGTATATATTTTATGTGCCAGAGTTTGGTAAAGTAAAATAAACAGAACACCTAGTTAAACAGTATGAGTGCTGGAGGTTTGTTAAACTAGGCAGTAAATATTTTATTCTGTGCCTTATTTGTACTTGTTTTCTTTTACATTTATTTGTTTCTATGATTACCTATGAAAGTAATACATATTGTCGTACTCCATTTGTGCTGTTATAACAGAATAACATATGCCGAAAGATTTATAAAAAATGGCATTCATTTTCTAACAGTTATGGAGTGTGTCAAATCCATGATCAAGATGTGAGCATCTCATTGTCTGGAGCTGTGACTCGATGGTGAAAGTGCCTACTGTGGAATGGAAGAAAGATCTGTGTTTGGATGCCAAGCACCCGCATAAAAGCTGGGTGTTACAGTGAATGCCTGTGCCTTCAGAAATGAGGAGCACAGAGACAAGAGGATTCTGGGATTTACTGGCCTGCCAGTCTAGATGAAGCAGCAAATGCTAGGTTCAGAGAGAAACTCATACATACATGCATGCATACATGTACAACATCAGCATGTTGCTGCATTCCTAAGAGAGAGACAAATACTTTGTTTTCAAAGCAAAAGGGAAAAGAAACAAACTTGTCTATTTTTTTAACCAGCATTAATGTATTCACGATGGCAGAACTCTCATGGCTTAAGTATTTTCCACAGTTCCTCATCTTTCAACAGCACTTGCACTGGAGATTAATTTTCCAACACATGGTTTCTTGCCGAGGGTGGAGGGATGCATTTAAACCATAGCAAATATATATTGCTGAGATTTTGGTAAATACGACAAAATTGATGAAAAAGAAAATCACTAATAATCATCAGTGAGCTTTTATTAAAATAATATTTAACATATTGTAAACAATTTTTAATTTTTTTTTCTGCTTTGCCCATTTCAGTCATCTAATCAGTGGACCATTATGTGCTACAGTGGCAACCACTAATTGTCACTTTAAGGTATTTATTAAAATATGTAATTATATATTGGTGTATTTAATGTTTAATATGTCTGCTACTCAGGGGTATAAGTGGCATGGAGAGAGGTTTGAGTTCTTGCTCACAGTTGTATCCCTACAACCTATTGCTTACCATAATGAATGCCTCACAAACGTTTTAATATTGGAATGAAATACGCACATACAGAGTTTCAAAACTACATAATTTGATTCTTTTGTGAAAATACTACAACATTTCAGTTTAAGCAGTTTTTAATATTTTATTTTAGCAAGTTTCTGCTATATTAAAAACAGACTTTCTTTCCCAGGTGTGGTAGCATATGCCTATAATTCTAACACTGGGCTGGTAGAGACAAGAGAGTATTCAGAATTCAAGATTATAGCAAGTTCAAGGCCAGGTGGGCTACATGAGATCCTGTTTCAACTCCCCTTTCCAGACATTTGAAATAAATCAAGTGTGTGTCTGTGTGTGCACGTGCACATGAATGTGTGTCTGTTTATATGAGTATTTTCAAAAGTAAAATCGTACTTAGCAACTCTTATAGCATGATTTTACTATACTACATTCTATTGTACTTTGCTTTATTTCTTAAGTACTCCTGTTGTTGAGTCTGGCATAATTTTTTAAAGATTTTAATTATTCTTAACATTCCACCAGATCTCTTTTCTTCTCCTTCTACCCTCCCACTGAGCTCCTTCTTACCAATAAGTCTCCCTCCTACTCTCATGTCTTTTTGTGACCTCTTGCATTTAAATAGGATTGCTTACAGGAACATGAGTTGGGATTTATTTTTATGAGAAAGGGCAATGTAACAGTGGCTACAATACCAAGGAATATGATGTCCCCTTCCCTAGTAATCATTAACTGCCTTTAGTGCCCCTGTGAGGGTTAGGGAATTGTGATTCCCTCATCTGTGATGAACTGTTACAGATCTTGTGCAGGTAGTCCCGCTGTTATGTCTTTGTATATATAACAGCCATGTCATGTCATAATTTTAATGGCTGCATAGTTCCTATAGAAATAGATGAGCTTATTTAGCCATTTTGTTGACATTAACTGCTTATGATACGTGCAGTATTTTATTCATGTAATTCTGTTATATGTTTAGGCATATTTTCTTAAAGTATTCTATCACCTAAGTTGAATATTTCATAACTGCCTGTAACTTTAGTTCCATGGGCTCCAACACCCTCTTCTGGCCTTTGTTGCTACCTGAACACATGTGTTACACACACATACACACACAGACAAACACATACAAATATACATACAAATCTTATAAGATAGATTTTTGAAGAAAAATGTACCTTTCATTACATTAGAGAGACTACTAATCAATATGAGTTATAGCTTATTTTATTAAAGTTGTTAAATATTTTATGTTTATCTTTTGATTCCATAGGCTGTTCATATTGGATTGTGGTACTATATGCTGATTCACACCATTTTCCTCCATAATTAACCAATTCTACTAGCTTCATACAAACTCCTTCAAAGCACCAATTGTATGTCCTTCCCAATAAAATGGAAGTATAATCACACTATTCCATGTATACATTTTGTTTGTGACTGGAATCTCCTTGAAAATGTAATGCTAACTTGATGAAAATGTATTTATTTTACAACCACTTAATTGAATTATCTTAGTAGATCTTGTATTTGTTTTGTTACTAGTTTTATTAATATTCTGTGGCCCAAGAAGACAGATATGGCCACATGTTCTCTATAACCCAGTTGAAACAACAAAATTAATAGTGAAAAGCAGGAAAAACTATCCAATGTGGTCACATTGGGAAAAGAGACAAAGAGATCTAGTGAATCCACCCTCTAATCCAACTTTAGGATCCTGAAGTGAAGAAGAATGTAAGAGAAATGCACCTATAGAGAGTCCCCAGTCAAGGTGTGGTCTTGGTCATTGTCTGGACTCTAGTCTCTGTAGCAAGGTGGTCTTACAACATTGTCAGCACTGTTTCTAGGAAGCATGTACTTCCTGTGACAGGCACCAAGCTTTAGGCATCCTCTTTTCACAGCATGAGATTCTGAGAAGGGTTCCTATTTCTTGTTGTCTTTCTTTTCAATAGGCTGATGGGCAAGAGGAGAGCATGTCCTCAAATGATCATCAGTCCTGTCAAGCCAGTTTACAAATTCCCTTACATTTTCAGTGTGAAGGTAGACTGTGATAATAATTATAAATATGATAACATTAATAATGAATTTTCCAAATTATAATGGATTCAGAAAAATAAACCTGCATTTGCATGCACACACACACACACACACAAATCAGCCAATCAAATGGGAAAATTAATTGAAAAGACAGTTTTTTTAAAAAAAATATGAGCAAATACATGAAAAATGTTCAACATACTTATCCATCAGAGAAATACGCTGATACGAGGAATGTAAATCAGTGGAGTCACTATGGAAAATGTAAAGGAATACTTGAGAAAACTAAAGGTAGAACCTACTATATATTACTGCTACATCACTTATCCCAGTGGAAGTTAACTCACAGTATAGCAGAAATATCCATGTTTGTGGTGGCACTATTCTCAATTGCCAATTTTCAAATGAGCCTGCTACCCATAAATGAAAGAATGGATAAAGAAAATTTGGTGGAATATCTGTACAAAATTATTTTATTCACCTTTAAAGAAAATGAAACTGTATTATTTTCAGGAACGTGGATGGAAGTAAATGAAGAACATGATGTAAAGTAAAAGCCAGCATCAGAAGGATAATTATTATACCTTTGACTCATACGAACAGTTTAGATGAACAAATAGTATGAGAGTAGAAGAGAACTAGTGGGAACAAGGAAATGAGACAAAATAAGGTAATGGTGTAAACATGATCAAACTGCTTTGTATACACATATGAAAATATGACAATAGAAGCAACCCATTATGTTTATAGTAAGCATATGCTAATAAGAACCCACAATTTCTAATATTACCTAATTTTTCTTCATTTTTTAAATATCTTTGGTTAGATTAGGCAAAATTGGGATCATATAGAATGTATAATTTATACTTATTCATATATGATAGAATGCATGTGAGATACAATATTACTTATAGTATGAAAATGTGGTGCGGGAGAATTGTCTGTCTTCTGTCAATCATGTTTTAAATAAACGCTGATTGGCCAGGCAGGAGGTGTAGGCAGGAAAACCAGACAGGAAAGTGGAAATGATGTAATGAGAGCAGGAGAATTCTGGGAAAGAGGAAGTTGATTCCTCCCACTCCTGCCCAGACCACCAAAGCAGCAGGATGTGATCTGCCCCACTGAAAAAGGTACTGAGCCACATGACTAACATAGATCAGAATAATGGGTTAATATAAGTCATAAGAGCTAATGAGAAGCCAATCAACTTTATAACTTATAGAGATCTCTGTGTGATTTTCTCTGGGACTAAGTGGCTGCAGGACCGGGCAGGACAGAAACACAAACAAAGCAGGCCCCTTCATGTTACAAAAATGTACCATAATTTCTTCTTTAGCACAATATTATTTTAAGGCAGTCTTATATTTTTTCAAACTTGCATAAAGTTTTATAGTAAAAATGCAGTGTGATTTAGTTTTTTGTTCTTTGTATTTTTCTATACATCTTTTGATTTTCAAATAATTACAGATTTTGAATTAATCTGCAAAATATTGCTGAGAATTCTCAGAGAGATTCAACTCTCTCAAATGTTATTATTTATTTGGTGCGTGCATGCGTGTGTGTGTGTGTGTGTGTGTGTCTTGTTTTGTAATTCTGGTTATCCTTGAAATCACAGTTCACATCCTCCTAAGAGTTGAGATTTGTCTTCGTTTGGGTTTTTACTGCTGTAAAGAGATACTGCAACCATGGCAACTCATAAAGAAAGCATTAATTGGAGTGGCACGGTTACAGTTTCAGAGGTTAAGTCCATTATCATCATGACAGGGAGCATGGGTGCATGTAGTCAGACATGGTGCTGGTGCTGAGAGTGCTACTTCTTGATCATAAGGCAGCAGGCAGCTGACTGTCATACTTAGGGAAGCTTGAGAAAAACAGACCTCAAAGCCTGCTCTCACAGTGACACACTTCTCCAACAAGGTCACATCTCCTAATAGTGACACTACCTTTGGAGATCATTTTCTTTCAAGTCAGCACAGGATTATAAGTATGTGTATAATGCCTGGCTCAAAAATTAAGATTTTATATAGCGCTAGTATAAGTAGGAAATTAACCTTGATACAATACAAATAATAATTATATAAGCTGTGGTGGTTTGAATAAGAGTGGCCTCCATATGCTTATATATTGAATGCTTAGTCACCAGGGAGTGGCACTATTTGAAAAGGATTAGGAAGTTTGAGGATTGGGCCTCTTAGGAGGAAGTATGTCATTGGAGGTGGACTTTGAGGCTTCAAAAGCCCATACCAAGCTCAGAGTCAGCCCCCCCTCCTTCCCTCCCTCTCATAAACATTTGAGTAGGTTATATATTTAGGAATGTGTGTGTGTGTGTGCATAACAAAATTAAATAAAAGAAAAAGAAACCATGAATTTGAAGGAGATAGAAAAAGAAAGAGGAAGATGTATGGGAGGGTTTGGAGGAAGGAAAAGGAAGAAAGAAATTATGTATTTATATTATCATACTAAAAACAAGCAATAAAATTATAGAAAACTAGACAATTGGTAGGTAGTATCAAAATTTTATTACTTAATATGTGTTCATAATTGGTATATTCATACTATATGAATACCCTTATTTTGTTTTAAGTAATATATTTCTGATACCTTTGGTAGAGTCTGGGCTACTTTAATAAGCTTTTATCTTCTTTTTTCTTTTTTATTGATTTTATTTAACTATACATTTTTTTTCTGCTCCCTTCCCTGCCTCTCCCCTCCCCTTCAGCCCTCTCCCATGGTCCCCATGCTCCCAATTTTCTCAGGAGATCTTGTCTTTTTCTGCTTCCCATGTAGATTAGATCCATGTATGTCTCTCTTAGGTTCCTCCTTGTTGTCTAGGTTCTTTGGGATTGTGATTTGTAGCTCTTATCATCTTAATGAGCTAATGGTTTTATCACTTACTATAGAACATCAGCCTTACCTTCCAGTCCTAGTGCTGTCTGCTGAGAGGCTATTTAAATTTGTACAATGAGCTGAATTTCAAAGGATGTGTATATATCCATATTGTCTTTTAGACCTGAGAAATAACCTGATGCAGAACAAGACAGAGCAGGAGTTTGCCAAGCTCTGCAAGGAGCATGTGTGACTGACAGGAAGATGAGAGGGAGGGTTACTGGACCAAAGCCAACTTGGAGATTGGCAATTTTATGAAGGGCGAACAGGAGAATGCAAGCTCTTATGTTCTTTCACAGAAGACAGCTTGACGCTCTCAAATCTTATCTGCTTTTAATTTAATTTGTATAAAACTGAACAATTCTTGGAAGTTCATCTGGCCTTGAAGCAATAATGTTTATTTCACTCACCCAAACAGATGAGTGTAATGAGTCTTTCTCTGTCCTGCAGCTCCCAAATACTGACACAGAGACTTATTATTAATTATGAAAGCCCCAAAGCAGGCTGAGTTGGGGGATCCTGGGACCCCGCAAATGGAAAGGGTTGCTTGGGGGCAAGCTGGGGTGGGATATGTAGAGAAAGCCAGTGGCCGGGGAGAAGCTCCACTGAATGGCCCAAAAGTTTAGGGGATTGGAGGGTGCCTGTGCTCCCTTCCTGGGGCGTTTGGCCAGCTGGGCTGGCACACACTTACCCCTCCAGATGGATCTACTGGCACCCCTTTTCCTCCATTTCTTTGAGGGAATTTTCATTTCCTCTTTAAGGGCCTCAAACATTCTCCTAAAGTTATTTTTTAAGTCGTTTTCTTCTGCTTTATCTATATTTGGTTGTTCAAGTCCTGCTGTTGTAGGGCCACTAGTTTTTTTACTGGTATCGTGTTGTTCTTTGTGGTGTTGCTTGTGTTCTTACCTCGTCTACCCATCTTTTTCTCAGATTGGTGTAGTTGTGGCTGTCTGTGACTCTGTTGATCAATCTTCCAGGTGCCAGTAGATCCAAGGCTCAGATGGGTGGTTTTCATTGTGCAGTCAGACCATGGTTACAGTCACCCCACTGGTCACACCGTGTTCCTGGAGGTCACTCTACAATACCAGGGGTCATTCGGGCCTGCTCTCAGGGAGATTCCTTGCTTGGGGCTCTTTATGCTGGGGTTGTTTTCTTGATCCTGGTCTGGTAGATGTCCTGGCTCAGGCCTACTCCCTTGGAAGTCCCAGAGTCATGCCTGCACAAGCAGAGGTCCTGGCTCAGGCCTACTCCCTCAGAGGTCCCAGATTCAGGTTAGGACCATAGAGGTTTCTGGTTCCAGCCTACTCACTCAGAGGTCCCAGACTCATGCCTTAACCAATTCTTATAACTTAAATAAACCTGTATGTTTATTAATCTATGTTCTACCATGTGAATTTTTCCTCTGTCCCATTCGGTATGTCCAATTTGTTCATGTCTCTCTCGTGTCTAGATTCATTTTCCCTTTGTCTCTGGAAGTCCCGCCTATACCTCCTGACTAACTATTGGCCATTCAGCGTTACATCTTCACACAATGTACAAACATTCCACAACAGATGAGAGTCAGTCAAGATCCAGAAACTGAGATATGTAGAGTCCTTGAATATTTCTCTTTCTATATTTATTTATAAATTATATTTTTTATTTTTGTTAAATAAGGTCTTTTTCTGTAGCTGAGACTTGATGTGGAATTCCCCTCTTTATGCTGTGAATATGTTTTATTGCCATTGGTTAATAAAGAATTTGCTTTATTTAACAGAGTAAAACCAGGTGGAAAATTCTAACAGAGATGTAGAGAGAAAGTAGGCAGAGTCAGAGATGCTATGTAGCCACCAAAGGAGACAGATGCTGGTTGAAACCTTACTGGTTAACCATGAGCCTCGAGGTAAAATACAAAATAATAGAAATGGGTTAATTCAAGATGTAAGAGTTAGGTAATAAGAAGCTTAAGCTAATAAGCCAAGCAGTGTTGCAATTAATATAGTTTCTGTGTAATTATTTTGGGTCTGGGTAGCAGGGAAACAAACAAGCAGTCTCCATCTATGGAGAGTGGCATCAGAATTGCGACTGCAGTCCCAGTTGACCTTTACCTTAAATACTTCTACTTCTGTTTTTCAAGTCAGTAAGATTACAGGAATAGGTGATGCATATGAGCTGCATCATTTATACTCACTTTGTATGTTAGCCAAGTTTTATGTCATTTTGGCCGCATAGCTAAGAAAAACAACCTTAAAATAAGATGACTAGCTTTGGCTCATGGTTTGAGAGATTTCAGTTCATGATCACTGACTCCATTGTTTCTGGACCTGTGATAGAAGGGTCTGATGATTAAAGGTGCTCCATGACAGTTAGAAAGAGAGGGAGGGAGGCCCACAGACAGACAGACAGATACAGAGAGAGAGAGAGAGAGAGAGAGAGAGAGAGAGAGAGAAAGAGGGAGAGAGAGAGAGAGAGAGAGAGAGAGAGAGAGAGAGAGAGAGAAACAGATTTTGACATCTAATTCTGATTCTTGTACTAGGTCTCCTGGTTAGTTTCTGCTACCTTGGATACTAAACTCTGAATATGTGCTTTTGCTACATATTAAAATCCAAATCTTCAGAGTAAGTAAATATTTCATGATGTTCTCTCAGTACCTCCCATAAAGTTGAACAATGATAGGAAGCTAGTTTCTTTACCACATACTTTATAATCCTCACAGAAAAGCAAATGACAACCATTTCAGAAGCTAAATTAAAGAATTTGCATAAGCCACTTACAATAGTGAATAGCTATTTATAAAATCAGCTTCCTAATAAACAATTGGAGGACACTAATGTAACACGAGGGGGCCTGTTTGTTTGGGTTTCAGTGCTTCCCCCCCCCCGCCAGCTGTTTAGTAAAGAACTTATTCAAAATCATTAGGACAGGCAATAGAGTTGAGATTCCAGTGGATTTGATGAAGCTCAGAGGCCATGATGTTCTGATGGTCCCATGCTAGAGGGAGGTGAGCATACCTGTGTGAAATAAAGAAACCCGTTAAAGGTTATTCAGACAAACACACTAAACTCCTTACATGTCTCAATTATTCTCTAACTAATATAATACATTCTTAAATCCAATAGAAATGATTACATTTAAGTTTTAGAGAAAAGATTGGCACAAGCAGGATAGAAAAAAAGAAATGGAGAAGTGACAAGGCACAGATCTTTATCGTATTATCATGTGCCTGTTTTTCAAATTAAGCATTCCAAATTCTTCCATTAGAGTGCTTTGGTGTGTCCATCTGGGTAGTTGCCACTACTTGGAAAATATACAAAGGTTTTTGTTCATCATGAAGGAATTTTTTTTTCATTCCCACTTATGGTAGTTGCCAAGAATGAGATCTGTTACATTGATTCCAAGGAATAATCGTCTGTCTTTGTTTAATGCCTCACAATAGAATTCAGGATCACTTAAGATGCTGAAGAAGCTGCAGCTTTATGTGTGGGTTAGTGGTTCTCCTGTGTGGGTCTTAAAAGGTGTGCTTGGATTTCCTTCTAGAACATAATAATGCTTAGAATTAATTATGTTCGTGGAGAATCCAGGGTATCTCAGCCACCATAGGAGCATTTTAGCATTTTGAAATTAGATTTACTTTTATAAAAATTGCTTTCTTGTTAAGAATTTACAAGTTAAAAACATGAAACTAGATAAACATAGCAATGCAAACAAACACTTGTGGAGACCCAAAGCTTCCACATTTCAATGGACTCCTCCTGTACAGTTAGAATAGTCATTTGAAAGTTGTGGAGCTTTAATTATCAATTATATTTCATGTCCTTATCCACCACAGAAATTGAAAAATCCACAGCTAAGTTAAAACTAGAAAAATATTAAGCCTTTATCCTCTTTCAAGACTTGGGTGTCCTCTTCCTGCATTCTGTCCTTCCCTGTCACCTAATATTATCGTTTTCTTGTTCTCCCTTTTGCATGTTATGCTATACTCATTTGTGTATTTGTGAGTTTGCAGTCACTGGAGATTTCTGCAGAGAGGTGCACCTCTCTTGCTTTTAATACTAAAACCAAATCACACAGCATGTTAGTGGCAGAACTGGGCCATGAACCCAGTCTTCTAGCTTCTGTGGGGAAAACTTAACTTCACCTAACCTTCCTGAGGAATACTGAAGGATGTGATTAATCAAATGTGCTAGGTAAACTGTCAGTTGGAACCGAACGAGGAATTATAAAGAACAAATGTCAGAGTAAGCTTGACAATTAGGTAAAATGACGTCAGAGCAACTACTGTCAAGGTAATGACTGATGTGAAGTGAATATTTGTTGCTTCTTGATGAGAAAATGATATAGAGTAGCCACAGCTTTAACTAAAGTAGAAAAGTGCAGATCCACTGGAGCTATGTAGGGCTAGCTACCTGTATGTATTCAGAGCCTTTACCTGATCTGTGTTATAGTCAGCTAATCCTACACTTAGAACTCGGCATGTTCTTGTAGATGTTGATTTTTTTTCATCGCTCTCACAAGACTTTCAAGCCAGCTTATTACACTATTCTAAACTTATTACCTGTTTGCAGTTAAGGACCTAGGAATTTCTCAGGTAATGAAGGAGTGGTCTGCTTGAAAGAAAAGTGAAACACAGTGTATGCTAATGCCCCTGAATTTCATTTTATATGAACTGGTAATGATATCATTATTTTATTTGGGTGTCTAGAATTTCTTGAAGTCTAGAATTTCTTACCCTATCTCCCAAATGTATTCATGCTGTGACAAATAACACATAGTCATCAATGGGCCAATGAATGTTGTGCTTGATTGAAATATGAGCCACATATGTATTAGCTTCTTCCTAATCAAAGGAAATGGAAATATGATTTTACCTGAAATTCATCTTGCTAGACTTAATTAAGTCAAAATCTTGTAATGGGTAGATTGTCCTGTATTATCTGGGTGGGCAGCAATTGTAAGCATATTTGCCCAAAGAAAGGGAAGGGAAGAGAGAGGGAGGGGAAGTAAAGATGAATAGAAATGGTTCAAGATAAATTGGTTTTGAAGAGAGTCATAATCTAGCCAAAAGCCAAGGAATGTTGATATCGATCAGATACTAAAAGAAGCAAACATTTGAGTGCTGTCTTACCTTCACCTTCATTCTAGAAAAGTTAAACTGATTTTTGGTTCCTGGTATCCAGAACAATAAGGACAGGAATCCCCCCCTCCATTTTTCTATAGTAGTTTCTTTTCTTTTATTAATAAAACGTGATCGGGAGTCAGCTATTAGGGTAAAACGTGATAGATCCACTGGACTAATGGAGAGAACAATCAGCGGCCTCTACTCTCCATGCGTCTCCACTTAATTCCTTTGTGCACTCGCGTTCCTCTGTGCCTGTCTGTCATTCCTGAGTCAGCCAGAGAACTCTATGGTCCACTGCTGCCAGCTGAATGTAGCCAAACCAAGGCCTGACTAGGCAAGGGAGCTTAGAGTCAAGGATTTCTTTCTGAATGAGATGCCTACTTTGAGTTTCATTTACCCTGTTATTTGGTGATTTTGTTTAGATTGACTTCATATATGTATATATTTTAGGAAACTTCTATTGTTAATACATTGTTAATACAAACATATTGTTAATACTTCTATTGTTTCATATATGATCCCACAAATGGCTCTTAATTTTAGCAGTTCCTCCCTGTATTTCCACCTTTGACCACCTCTTCTCTTCTTTTTCCTATTTGATCCTCTGTTCCACTCCCTCCATCCATAACTATATAGTCTAGTTCTTCCTGGAGACATCCATCCCTACTCCCTACTCCCTTATTCTATACCTAACCTCTGTGGGTTTATGAATTGTAGCCTGCTTATCAAAGCCTTACCTGCTAACATCCACACATAAGCACGTAGATACCATATTTTGTCTTTATGGTTATGGGTTACCTCATTAAGAATGATTTTTTTCTACCTCCATCTATTTACCTGCAAATTTATTTTTTAAACAGCTGAGTAATATTTCATTGTGTAAGTGCACCACATTTTCTTTTTTCAATTTCTTGAGTTTAAGCTACTGAATTTTTGATAATAAACAATCACAAGAAACTGACATATTTGAGAAATTAACTAGTAAAAGGCAGAGAAAAGGAGAGCCCAGGTTCAATATGTATTGAGTTAAAGAGTAAAATGAATGAATAGAAGGAATTTCATTGTAGTTAAGGTGGAACTGGATTGAGGTATTGGGAGACAGGAGTTTATGGTTTAAACTTTCTACTAGAACCAAGGAATAGAACATCAGATTTGCTCAGAAATTCGGGCATATGAAATTTTGAGATTCATAAACATTCAGATCATAGCACAAGTGCTAGACAGGATATAGAGAAATCCAAACCCTCATGAATTGCTGTCAGGAACGTAAATTAGTATAGCCACTGTGAATGCCAGTTTGGAAGCTCATTGAAATATTGCAACTGGAAAGGCCATGTTACCAAGTAAATACAGCCCTAGATAGCCACTCAAGAGAATTCAAACTATGTCTGCATAAAGACTTGTAGACAAATATTCATAGAATTAATATTCTTAATTAAAATGAATAAAGTAAATGTGGCCTCTGCATGTAATGGGACATAATTGATTCATAAAAAGCAATGATATGATCCATGCTAAGATATGTATGTCTCAGAAATCATTATGGGTATAAGAAGGCAGTCAGAAGAAAACATATAATATATTATTCCATTCACATGAAAGTCCGGAGTAGGGAAACCTGTATAGAGAAAAGTATATTTATGTTGATTAGAATTGGGAGGAGGGCATAGAAGTAAATAGAGGGGTGACAGTAAAAGGATACAACTTCCTAAAGTGATCCAAATGCCCTAAAATTGGGAAGGCAGTTGAATATATTTGTTTTTTTTAAAGTTTATTAAAATATAAAAGTTTCCATTTTCGCCCCCCCCTCCCAACACCCTCCCACTCCCCCCACTCCCCCCACTCCCTCTACTCTTCCCTCTCCATCCCTAAGAGCAGTCCGGGTTTCCTGCCCTGTGGGTCATTCAAGTTCCTCCCCGCTCCCTCCAGGTCCAGGAAGGTGAGTATCCAAACAGACTGGATCCCCCAAAATCCAGAATATGCAGAGGAAACAAGTCCCAGAGTCATTGTCAATGGCTTTTTAGAAAGACTTCGGGTCAGCCACATTCAGGGAATCCCGCCTTCTCCAGAGAATCTGGTTGGATCAAGCACTCCTTCAGTCTCAGTCAACTGGCCTTGGTGAACTCTCATTAGATCAGTCCCCTTGTATCAGTGGGTGATCGCTCCCCTTGCGGTCCTGATTTCCTTTTTCATGTTCTTCCTCCTTCTGCTCCTCCTTTGGACCTTGGGGGGCTCAGTCCGGTGCTCCAATGTGGGTCTCCGTCTGCATCGCCATCCATCGCCGGATGAAGGTTCCCTCTGATCTTGCCCTCCCTGCTCACGTTCTCCTTCCTTCTGCTTCTCGCTTGGACCTAGGGAGTTAAGTCCAGTGTTCCAACGTGGGTCCCCGTCTCTATCTACATCCATTGCCAGATGAAGGATCTATGGTGATAAGCAAAATATTCATCAGTATGGTTATGGGCCAAGGCCAGTTCAGGCACCCTCTCCTCTGTCCAGAGAACAATCTGGGGATCTCTCCTTGGACCTGGGATCCCATTTACAGTCAAGTCTCTAGTAAACCCTAAACTGACTTCCATAGTTGAGATATATTCTTCCCTGAACCCATATCTATCCTTCCTCCCTCCCCCGCTCCCAATCCCCCGAGCATTTCCCATTCCTCCCCTGCTCCCTTCTCTCTAACCCTCTCCCCTTCCAACTACCCTCCCACCCTCCCATGCACCCTTGGTTACCTGGAACTCTTGTCTATTTCCAATCTCCAGGAGGAAAACGACCTGCATTTTCTTCAGGTTCACCTTCTTATTTAGCTTCTCTAGGATCACGAATAATAGGCTCAAAAACCTTTAATTATGGCTAGAATCCACTTATGAGTGAATACATACCTTATTCCTCTTTTTGGGTCTGGCTTACCTGACTCAGTAAAGCGTTTTCTTTTTATTTTTTTTTATTTTTCTTTTTATTTATTTATTTATTTATTTTTTAATTTTTACTGGGAACCACTCCAGAATCAAGTCTCTTGCAAACCCTAGAATGGCTCTCTTAGTTGCAATATAAACTTCCCTGCTCCCATAACCATCCTTCCTCCCTCCCCCCTCCCATTCCCCCAAGCCATTCCCAATTCTCGCCCTCTCCCCTCTCCCTAACCATCTTCCCTTACTTCCACCCCCCACCCCCGATGCACCCGAGTTTGCTTGGCAATCTTGCCTAGTTGTATTATCCAGGAGGATAACTATATAAATTTTCTTCAGGTTCACCTTCTTATCTAGCTTCTCTAGGATCTCAAATTATAGACTCAAAGACCTTTAATTATGGCTAGAATCCACTTATGAGTGAGTACATACCATATTCCTCTTTTTGGGTCTGGCTTACCTCACTCAGTAAAGCATTTTCTATTTCCATCAATTTACATGCAAAATTCAAGATGTCATTGTTCTTTACCGCTGAGTAAAACTCTAATGTATATATGTTCCACACCTTCTTTAACCATTCTTCTATTGAGGGGCACCTAGGTTGTTTCCAGGTTCTGGCTATTACAAATAGTGCAGCTATGAACATAGTTGAACAAATACTTTTGTAGTATGATAGGGCATCTCTTGGGTATATTCCCAAGAGTGGAATTGCTGGGTCCTGAGGGAGGTTGACTCCCAGTTTCCTGAGAAACCGCCACGCTGATTTCCACAGTGGCTGCACAAGTTTGCATTCCCACCAACAATGGATGAGTATTCCCCTCAGCCCACATCCTCTCCAGCATAGGCTATCATTGGTGTTTTTGACTTTAGCTATTCTGACAGGTGTAAGATGGTATCTCAAAGTGGTTTTGATTTGCATTTCCCTGATTGCTAAGGATGTTGAGCATGACCTTAAGTGTCTTTTGGCCATTCTAAGTTCTTTAGTTGAGAATTCTCAACTAAATCCTTGTATCCCCAATCTTCCCAACACCTTTGTCATAAATGGGTGTTGAATTTTGTCAAATGCTTTTTCAGCATCCGATGAAATGATCATATGGCTTTTTTCTTTCAGTTTATATATATGATGGATTACATTGATAGATTTGCGTATGTTGAACCAGCCCTGCATCTCTGGGATGAAGCCTACTTGATAATAATGGGTAATTTTTCTAATGTGTTCTTGGATTCAGTTTGCCAGTATTTTATTGAGAATTTTCGCATCGATGTTCATGAGTGAGATTGGCCTGTAATTCTCTTTCTTGGTTGTGTCTTTGTGTGGTTTTGGTATTAGGGTGACTGTAGCTTCATAAAAGGAGTTTGGCAGTGACTATTCAGTTTCTATATTGTGGAATATATTAAGGAGTATAGGTATTAGCTCTTCCTGGAAGTTCTGGTAGAATTCTGCATTGAAACCATCTGGTCCTGGGCTTTTTTTTGGTAGGGAGATTTTTGATAACAGCTTCTAATTCTTCACGACTAACAGGTCTATTTAGATTGTTCACCTGTTCTTGGTTCAACTTTGGTATATGGTACTTATCTAAAAAAATGTCCATTTCTTTTACATTTTCCAACTTTGTGGCATATAAACTTTCGTAGTAAGATCTAATGATTCTCTGAATTTCCTCTGTGTCTGTGGTTATGTCCCCCTTTTCATTTCTGATGCTATTAATTTGCAAGTTCTCTCTCTGTCGTTTGATTAGTTTGGATAGGGGTTTGTCAATCTTATTGATTTTCTCCAAGAATCAGCTTTTTGTTTCATTGATTCTTTGGAATGTTTTCTGTGTTTCAACTTTGTTGATTTCAGCCCTCAGTTTGATTATTTCCAGTCTTCTACTCCTCCTGGGTAAATCAGCTTCTTTTTTTCCCAGAGCTTTCAAGTGTGCTGTTAAGTCTCCAATGTGTGCTTTCTCCGTTTTCTTTAATTGGGCACTTAGTGCTATGAACTTTCCTCTTAGCACTGCTTTCATAGTGTCCCATAGGTTTGAATACGTTGTGTCTTTGTTTTCATTAAATTCAAGGAAGAGTTTAATTTCTTTCGTTATTTCTTCCTTGACCCAGGGGTGATTTAGTAGTTGACTGTTCAACTTCCATGAGTTTCTTGGCTTCCTGGGGGTACCATTGTTGTTGAATTCTAATTTTAATCCATGGTGATCTGACAAGACACAGGTGGTTACTAATATTTTTTTGTATCTGTGGAAGTTTGCTTTGTTACTGAGTATGTGGTAAATTTTCGAGAAGGTTCCATGAGCTGCAGAGAAGAAGGTATATTCTTTCCTATTTGGGTGGAGTGTTCTATAGATGTCTGTTAAGTCCATTTGATTCAGTACCTCCAATAAATCTCTTATTTCTCTGTTAGGTTTCTGTCTGATTGACCTGTCCATTGGTGAGAGAGGAGTGTTGAAGTCTCCTACTATTAGTGTGTGTGGTTTGATGACTGTCTTGAGTTCTAGAAGAGTTTCTTTTACATATGTGGGTGCCTTTATATTAGGGGCATAGATATTCAGGATTGCGACTTCTTCCTGATGAATTGTTCCTGTTATGAGTATGAAATGTCCATCTCCATCTCTTGTGATTGATTTTAGTTTGAAGTCGATTTTGTTAGATATTAGAATGGCCACACCCGCTTGATTCTTAGATCCATTTTCTTGGAAAACCTTTTCCCAACCCTTTACTCTGAGTAGGTGTCTGTCTTTGTGGTTGAGGTTTGTTTCTTGTAAACAGCAGAATGTTGGATCCTGTTTTCGTATCCAATCTCTAAGTCTGTGCCTCTTTATAGGTGAGTTGATTCCATTGATATTAAGTGATAATAAGTGATATTAATGACCAGTGGTTTTTATTCCGGTTTCCCAAAATTTCATTTACAGATTTACTCCTTTCTTCAAACGTTTTGTTATATTTCTCTTCCATTTCTTTACTCATTTCCTCAATCTTTTTGTTATACTTATCTTCCATTTCTTTACGGCAGATTTTCACCTCTTGTTTAAGTTTCTCTATTATTTTCATAAAGATCCGCTTAGAGTCAATTTCTTCTATTTCTTCTGGAGTAGGGTGTTCAATTCTTCTAGTTTCGAGCTCCCTCGATTCTGGAGATGTCATGTTGCCTTTCAGGTTGTTGGAGGAATTCTTGCATTGGCGCCTGCCCATCTCCTCCACTCTGGATGAAACTCTTCAGCACTTTCTGGATAGAACTCCTCAACACTCTCTGGGTAGGACTTCTCAGCACTCTCTGGATAGAGCTCCTCAGCACTCTCTGGGAAGAGCTCCTCAGCAGTGCAACAAGGCTAGCTGGTCTTCCCAGGACCCGGGACACAAAGGGCCAGCAGCAGTTGGGGGAGGGAGGGGTCCCGTGGAACACCTAAGACCCTGCTGCAGAAGCCGAGGGGGGAGGGGCTGTGCTCTCTTCCCAGACAGGCAGGTCGTCCAGGCGAGCACCCACTCACCTCTCTGGGAAGAGCTCCTCAGCAGTGCAACAGGGCTAGCTGGTCTTCCAGTTGAATATATTTGTGAATGTCCAAACACATTAAATTGTCTACTTTAATTGGATGAATTTATGGTGTATTATGGGAATTTATGTTTCAGTAAAGCTATCATAAAATCCAAATGAAAACATTCAGAAATAGTAAATCCTTTTGATTTATTGATTAATTTTATTATGTCTTGCCTACACTCTGCCAGTTCTTTTAGATTGATAGACTTGACTGTTTTCAATGGGAAAATAAAAATAATTTCCATAAAAAAATAGGCTACTTAGGTGGGCCCGGTGTCAGCTCAGCGACATTCCTGAACAGCAAGGGGCCCTGACTTCTAGCAAAGGGACATTGGAGGGATGAGTTTGCTTCTGGCCCACGGCTCGGGCCTGGCGAGGAGGATCTCGGACTTTCCCCGACCCCATAAACTCCCAGGTCACCCTGCAGTGCTGGCTCCACCCCACTAAGCTCTACCGCCTTCCATCCCAGCTTCCATCCAGGTACAAATTCCTAAATTTCTCCTTTCCCACTGGGGCCATAAAATTTCCCCAGCTCAGCTGCCTTGTGCTCAGGGCCTGGGCTGTAGGCACATCCCGGAAAGAGGGAGTGCCTGTGCTTCAATAGCCTCCCTGAGGAAAGGTGGGCATTCTGTCAGTGAAGTCCCTGCCCAACAAGGGAACCTGACCCGGTACCAGAAGATCCAATAGAGAGCATTTGAAGGAAGAGATGGGCAGACGCCAAGGCAAGACCTCGTCTAACAATCTGAAAAACAACATGAAAAAACCAGATCCCAACGACCCTACAATAGAAGGACTAAACACCTTAATCCAGAAGAAGTGGAAAAAAGTGCCACTATGAAAGCAATAGAGTCCCTTAAACAGGATATGAATAACTCCCTTAAAGAATTGGATGAGAAGTATAACAAAAAGTTTGAAGAAATGAGCATAGAAATTGATGAGAAATATAACAAAAAGTTTGAAGAAATAAGTAAATCCGTGAATGATACCCTGAGAAACCAAGAAAAAACAATCCAACAGGTAAAGGAAACAGTTCAAGAATTGAAAACTGAAATGGAGGCAATGAAGAAAACACAAACCGAGAAACGGCTGGATATGGAAAACCTAGGTAAATGAACGGAGACTACAGAATCAAGCATAACCAATAGAATACAAGAGATAGAAGAACGAATCTCAGATTCTGAAGATACCATAGAGAAAATAAACGCTCTGGTCAAAGAAAACTGCAAATCCAACAAATTCTCTTCACAAAACATTCAAGAAATCTGGGACACAATAAAAAAACAAATCTAAGAATAATAGGGATTGAAGAAGGAGAAGAGCTGCAGATCAAATGCCCAGAAAATATATTCAACAAAATTATAGAAGAAAACTTTCCTAATCTAAAGAACAATATTCCTATGAAGGTTCAAGAAGCATACAGAACACCGAATAGACTGGATCAGAAAAAAAATCCCCTCGCCATATAATAATCAAAAAACAAAGCATTCAGACTAAAGAAAGGATATTGAGAGCTGCAAAGGAAAAAGGTCAAGTAACTTATAAAGGTAAACCTATCAGACTTACACCAGACTTCTCTATGGAAACCATGAAAGCCAGAAGATCCTGGATAGAGGTACTGCAGAAACTAAGAGACCATGGATGCAAACCCAGACTACTATACCCAGCCTAGCTATCGTTCACTATCAACGGAGAAAACAAAATATTTCAGGATAAAAATAAATTTAAACAATTCGTAGCCACAAATCCAGCCTTACAGAAAGTAATAGAAGGAAAATCGCAACCCAAGGAATCCAACATTGCCATCACTGCCTACAATAACCCAGACATTTAGCAACCCTTCACAAGCACAACTCAAAGAAGGAAAACACATACACTCTACTACCCAAAAAAATGACCGGGAAACCTTCTTATTAACTCTTACAACTTACATTAGCCCATTATTCTTATCTATGTTAGCCACATGGCTCAGTACCTTTTTCAGCTGCATAGTCACATCTTGCTTCTGTGTCTGAGCAGGTCTGCAGAGGGAGCTTCCCTCTTCCCAGAATTCTCTTGTTCTCATTGACCCGCCTCTACTTCCTGTCTGGTTGTCTCTCCTATACTTCCTGCCTGGCTACTGGCCAATCAGCATTTATTTAAAACACAATTGACAGAATATAGACAATTGTCCTGCACCAAATATACATATGAGAAATAGACAGACTTGAGAAGGGAGTAGGAGGGGTTGGATGGAGGCAAGGGAAGGAAAGAAATGATGTAATTATATTTTAAGTAAAATAAAAAATAGGCCTAAAGCGTGAGTCTAGGTGTCAGGAGGCATGATGCTAGTGGGCTGCCAGCTGAGCCAACCAACTCTGAGTGCCAGGTGAGAGTACATGGAGGACGCTACCTAACCCATAATTCTGAGTTGTTTTCAGTACTCCCTCACTTCTCAGCTGCTGAACCAGAGAAAGATCTTAACAAGGCTATCACAAAATGGCACTTCTCAATTGTAAGAAGTCATTGGCCAAGAAATAGAATAGGAAATTAGAAAAAAATACATACCATAGCACCTTCATATGAGTTTAAGCACACTAAATGGGAGCTTGATGGATTTTGGAAACCACTTGATAGAATTTTGCAAGAAAAGGAATCTTCTGTAGACTGAGGGAAAATCTTTCAGAAGATTCATTTCAGCCCTATGGAAAGACAAAAGTCAGGAGCTTGCATGGTAATATTTCTTCTGTATTGAGCAAAGTGCTGGTAATGAAACTCAATGGTGGATTGGAACTGACAAGGGTTTCAAAGGCCCTAAAACTCTGGTTAATATAAGATCTGTCTGTTAAGCAAATAGAACATTTGAACAAAACCTATGATGCAGATGTTTCATCTTGTTTCAATGACCTCTTTTAACATGGATTGAGATACAAAAGAATTTCAGAAGTATTTTTTACATTCAATACAATCATTGTTGTGGGGAAATCCTATGCCTTCAATCAAAGCAGGTACTGGAGGATTAATAAAGAATCTTTACTTTCTGTACCAAAGCTGGTCACCCTCCAAGGCATGGTGATGTCCGTCACAGTGTCTACAACTCTGGCTTACTTGATACCACTTTAAAGAAGGCAAAGAGTATATTTTTTGTGCCTAATATAGATGGCCTTAGTGTTTCAGTGATCTTTATATTCTTAATCACCCGATGAATCTACCCTTGGGAAATGCTGCGAATTTGTCACGAAGTCACAAATAACCTATGGATTTTTCTTGCAGCAAGCAGTTAAAAGGCTACAGAAACAGAATACCATCGACACGAAAAATCATTGTGGATCCAAAGTAGTTGGAAGGAGGCTTGACTGTCATTCAGTTAGAAATTGAAGTTGGAGCTTTAATTAAAAGTTTGGAGAGTTCTTTAGATATTAATGGCTCAGGAAGTTGTTTTTTTGTATGTGAAGACCACATCAGCTCTCTTGATTATGATGTCAAACTTCTGTAGCTTTAGTGCGGAATCTTTAACCATAAATAAAAATTGAGAATTTCCTACATTACTTTTGGTTAAATTGGGAAATTCTTTATATTAAGGCTTAAGATTGCCTAAGAAAATTTGAAAGAATACCACATATGCTAGAATTGGACCACCTTATAGTTTCAGTAGCTGTGACATTTGAAAAAATGCTTCATTAAAGGAAACAGTTATCATTATTGCAAATCATGGTGACAAAATTGATATCTGTGTGGATCAGTATTAGAGAATGAGGAAATCTTCCTATCTGGACTATTGAAATATAACCTTGCCCAATTCTTTGTGCTAATTGCAAACTAAACTATCCTATGAGATTCTGAAATAGGCAGGTACTTTGTTGTTCTGTACTCTGCAGTGTTGATTTTTAAAGCAGAGTTTTATATAATATGCTTTGAGGAGAAGGAAAGCCCAGATGGGGCAATATGTTCCTTCTTTCAGGAAGATTCTAAAATGAGAGTTCATCGTAAAGTGCAATATTGTTTAATTTTATAGCTGGATCAAATTCTGCCAGAAGATCTTTTATAGGAGCTCCAATGATGGTCACTTTGAGTTACCTGTGATTTCAAAAATAAAGTGCTAAAACAATAAAAAAGGAAAGATTTACCAGATATATTCCTCAAATGTTGTTTTTTTCTATTCCAATACTTGATAAATAATAAGAAAAAACAACTATAAACCAGTATACCTCATAAATGTAAATACAAAATGTTAACCATGATATTAGGACATTAATACCACAACATATAAAAATAATTTTAGCACCAAGGACAAATGAGATTATTTCCAGGAATGCAAGTTGGTTAATCCCAGGTTGAGTAAATCATGGTAAGATTGACTATATCAAGGTTTAATAGAAATCATGAACAGAAAATTAATAAAGAATCTTTACTTCCTGTAACAAAGGTTGTTACTCTTTAATAATATATATGTCAGTTTCTACAACTCTGACTTGCTTGGCACTTTTAGAATACAGACAACATGAGTGCCTTAGTGATCTTTATATTCTTTGGACATTTTGGGAAAACTCAGCTATTCAGATATTAAACTGTATACTTCAAAACAATTTCAACTAAAAGGAGAAACCATAAAGAATATAGAGAATCAATTGAGATAAAAAAAATTAACACAGCAAAATGTAGCAGGATTAGGTAGCATTGTGGCTAGAAGGCCACTTAGAGGTTTAAAAGAATATATTAGGAAATCAGTCAGTGCGATGCACCATAGTAATAGAATGATGGATAAAACATAATTACTTTACTAGCAGTAAAATTAAACAAATCCAAATACTCCTTTATGGTTGAAATCATTAGCATACTAGTAATAAAATGGGACATTTGCAAAAGATACACAGATAACACTGTACTTAAGGACAAGACTAAATTCATTCCCCCATATGTGAGGAAAAGAATGGTTACAAAGCAAGGGTGTTTGTTAGTTTCTGTCATCTTTATGTAACACTGTTTTGGAGTTTCTAGACAGTCTAGGCAATAAAGACATAAAGGACATTAAGATTGGCAAGGAAGAATAAAAATATGCTTATTTATTGAAAGCATGTTTTTTATATAAAAATTTACCCATATAATAACAAAACTGTTACAGCTATTGGGTTTAAGACTTATATGTCGTTATAAAAATAACAATTGTAGCCATGTATGTGGTAACTGTCTATTATTAGCAGAAGGATGGCAAGTTAAAGTCTAGCCTAGATTACATAGCAGGAGCCTGTCTGAAAAAAAAATGTCTTTTCTGCATGCTATCCTAAAATTTCTACACAAGCAATCCAAAATGAAGTTAAGCCTTTTAAACAATTTTATATATTATAGCATCCAGGTTAGAGATTTAGCTTAGTGATAGTGTAGGCACAAAGCCCTGGGTTTGGCCCTCAACTCTGAAAAAAAAATTGCAAAAAAGATTAATAAAGGCAGCATTTCAACATCAGAATAATCTGTTAAGAATACATTACCAATATTAGAACAAGATCTGCACACTGTAGAATTCAAAACATTGCAGTTTTTTAAGAAAAAAAACATTAAATGGAAAGAGGAACATTCTATGTCCATTTATTGTTAAGGTAACAGTTCTCTCAAAACTGATCTATTGATTCAACGTAATTTCTATCTAAATCCTAACACAAATGTTTGCAGCATTATTTTTCATGATTCACAAAAGCTAAAAATAGCCCAAATTTTTTCAAGGAATGGATAAGTAATACGTGGTTTGCCCTGACAATAATATCATTTATGTGCAAGAAGAAACAAAGTATTAATTCATGGTATAACTTGGATAAACCTTCACAAAGACTGATTATTGTGTGATTCATTTATATTTTAGTCTTCAGAACAGGTATATTCATCAATACAGAAAGTAGATAAGTGGTTGCATAAATCTTGGGAAAAGATTAGGAAAATTGATAGTAATTGTGAATAGCCACCAGTGATTTCCTGTGGCAAAAGGAACATTCCAAAGTTGAGGTAAGAAAAGAGAGAAATACATGCTGTAGCAATATTTGAATAGATGTAAATTTACTAACACTCACTTGTTAATTCATCTTTAAAAAGTATGAACTTGGAGCTGGAAAGATGGCTTAGAGGTTCTGAGCATGTGCAGCTTTTGCAGAGGACTCCAGCATCCATGTTGGGTGGCTCACAAATGTCTCTTAAATAAGATCTTTATAGAATATTAAAATGAGTGAATTTTAGTGTGTAAATTACCTCTCAGTGAAGCTATTAAAGAAACATAAATGGTCCCAAATCTATAGGCTCTGAGCCATTTTTTAGAAATATGGTAAAATCAAGGAAGTTCACAATATCTAGTTTTAATTTTCTAATTTGCCCTTGATAACTTAGATTGTCCCCCTAACGCCTGCCCAGCATGATAACTAGAATAATCTTGCAACAGCCTCTGACTGACAAAGCTGTATATTTTTTTTAAAAGAAATCATCATCTTCCCACCTTTGCATCATTAAAACCTGCACAGTTCTATACGCGTGAACTGCAACAACAGCTGAACCTCCATTTTAATGTGCATGTGAGTCTTAAGGCCAGCCTGCAGTGTCTGCTCAGTGTCATCTTTGGATTTTCCTTTCACAGTTTTCAGTATGTGAAGCCGGCAGTAGCTGTATGTGATAAAGCTCAATTTCTATTGCCCCTCTAGAATGGTTATTTCTTTCCATCACTCAGACAGTCTATGAAATCTATAGTATAATTTTATTCTGTCACAGTGCTATCTACAATGCAATAATGTTTAATGTGGTCACTAACTGTTCAGCATAGTCGAAATTTGTGTATATGGAAGAAGGCTGGGGAGAAGCTATTTAAGCGCAGACAAACAACAGAACACCTGTAGCTCTTCACCGGGAGAACCTGTTTGCTTTTAATCTTTAGGAGTTCAGAATTAGCTTCAGAGAGAACAGTTGAAAAATTTACATTGGAATATACCAAAATATTCCAGAAGGTAGGGGTGGAGGAAGCTGGGGTGAATTGAAAATGCTCTCTTCCAAGGACAAAATGGGTGCTGTCAGCAGCCAGCAGCAGGCACTGCAGGCGCAGGAGACCCAGAGAGGACTCCAGGTCTTACTGTTGCCTTTGCAGGCGTGTAGAGCACCACTGGTACTGCTGTTTTCTGTCAAGTTGCCTCCTAGTGAATAGGAGACTTAGCTGTAGGAAGAAAACCATCAGCTTGAGGAAATCAGCACACACTGTAATCTGAAAGTCAAGGGACCTTTACAGGCTGTTCTGTGTTTTGATGGAACTAATGCTGTCTAGTGAGGTAGCCACTAGTCACATGTCTGATTAGAGATTAAATTAATTAAAATCAAAGGAAATGAAAACCCCCATCACTTTAGCCACATTTCAAGGACTCAGTGGCCACGTGAACTTAGTAGCTACCATTGTGAACAGTGTAGACAGAAAACTTGGTTATTATGTGCAGTGTAGATAGCAAACTTTCTTATCTCTGCACACTCTTTTACTCCTCCGCACAATGCTACTGCCTCTTGGACACTGAAAAATATTGTTTGGCTTTTCGTTTGTTTGTTTGTTTGACCCCTTTATCTTACAAGCAGGGGAAATATATTTGGTTTAAAAATGTGCAGTTTTGGGATTGCATTTGGGCTCAAATTGTTATTAGGCTGTAGCTCCTAGGACTTGCCTAAATTGCACTCTCAGGACCCAGTAGGCTGTATGAAGAACTTTTAAAATTCCCAATGTCTCGTCAACAGATGGACCAATTTAATCAGAATTTCAGTTGTTTGAGAGACAAGGCATCAGGGTTTTCTTTATTTCTTTGATTGACTTTAGAAAAGAATTACTTTTGCTTTAGAGTTCTCTTAGCTGTGTAGAAAAAATTGAAAAGCAAGTGGAGAGTTCATGTCAATCCCAAACTCAGTTTACCCTTAGTATTTATTAACATCTGACTTTATTGTGGCAACTTGTCACAATTCCTAAACTAAGCAAATAACTATCAGTACCAGATATACTTTCGATTTTCTTAATTTTTACCTATTACAATTTTTGTCTCTCAACAGATACTTCACTGTGTTATCGAGCATGCCTCTTTTGGCTTCTCTTGAATTAGATGGTCTCTAAGTTTTCTTGCTTTTGATGATCTTGAGAGTTTTGAGGAGTAATGGGTATTTTGTAGAATGCCCTTCAGTTGTGGCTTTTCTGGTGCTTTTCTCATGACTAGAGTGAGGTTGTGGGTTAGGATTCATGCTGCAAAGGTACAGTGTCACTTTAATCTCATCATTCAAATGCATAGTCACATGACTCAACTCTCATACATCAAGACCTCTTTTTTCCTTGTTCTACCATGAGTCACTGTATTTCTTCTCTTCTCCTGCTGATATTTTGGGAGAAAGTCACTGTGTTTAGAAAACATACAGAATTAGTCTCCATTTCCTTGAGGGGGAAACATCTACACAAATTACTTGAATTTCTTGTGTGAGTGACCTGTGTCCACTCTCATTCATTTATTAAATCATTTATTTTATAAGTACGGAGTCATGGAAATTTATTTTACATGTTGAGATATATTCTCATAATAAATTACTTATTGTATCACTATAATTCTCTACTTCCAGGTATTATAAATTGTTTCAACTAATTTTTATCCTTCTGGAAGACCTCCTCAATGTAATATGGAGACTTTGAACTCTTCCTTATGTTGTGGTGCTAGCAATGATCATATCCAAACTAATTTTGACAAAGATTTCTTGTTTTCTCAATTGGTGAATGGCATTTGCTGCCAAGATTTAGATACTGTGTTTGTTGTTACTGGAGTGTCATTGTTTCTAGATTAGCTGATAGAAATAAGAAACGTGAATATATAATAACCCTGTATCTAACACATACCTATACACAAACATTTTCAATGTATTGAGCTGAACACGAGTTCCTATTGATGTTTCTAATCCTCCACTACCATACAGCTCCTCTTGGTCATTGCCACTGCATTCTCACATCAGCAACCTGGCTCCTATCACATGCCTCCATATATCTCTTTACTTCTACGATATATACACAGTGAACTTAGGGTTGTTAATCCGTGTCCCTGTGGCAAATACATGCATCAACTTGAGTATAGTGCTTATACACAGTTTCTATTGTCATTGGTCTTACCAACTAAACTCAAAGTACTCTTTTCCAAAGTTATTTATGTCAGCAACTCCCCCATCTCCTTTTAATAAAGCTTGTTTAACACATTGATAATACAGTCCTTTTTCACATGCATGTCATTTAAATATATTTGAACTGATAAGTAATTTCGTAAACTTACGCAAGACTCATTTTTGTAAAATTCTATGGGTTTTGAGGAAAAACTAGCAAGTTATGTATCCATCATTACTTTATTTTTGTAGATAGTTTTGCTGTTCTACAAGCTCTCGTATATTCACCATCTAGTTCCCTTTCTCATTCTAAATCTTTGAAAACCATTATTTTTCCGCCTCTATATTTTTGCCTTTTCCAGAATGCTGTATAGATAAATTGAATCAATAGATAGCCTCTTCAGATGTACTTTTTTCTCTTAGAAAATATATTTAAGATTCACATATCTGTTGTGGAATATTAAGTTTAAGATGTATTTTATTTGTTTATGCTGTGGAACCTTTGTTTAATGACGCAAACATGTGTTGTATTCTTTTATGTTGCATTTCTTTAACTCTTTCAAGCTGTGTTACTTTGCCTTTCCAAAACACCTGGTTGTTCTAATAAAGAAATGAATGCCCAATAGAAAGGCAGGGGAGAGGGATACACGGGGCTTCCAGACAGATAGAATAAATAGGAAGAGAAATTGAGCTTGACAAAGGAAAGGGAGGAGCAAGAAATGGAGAAGGAAAGGAGGACTCCAGGAACCAGTCACCCAGCCACACAAGCACACAGCCACACAGTCAGCCATGGAGTAAGAAGTGAAGAAAGACATGTAGAATAAAGGAAGGTAAAAAGCCCGGAGACAAAATACAAAATATAGTTAAAGAGAAATGGGATAATTTAAGTTAGAAAAGCTGACAAGAAACAACCCAAGCTAAGGTCGGTCATTCATAAATAAGAATAAGTCTCTGTATTTATTTGGAGCTGGGTGGTAGGCCCACAAGGAGTAGAAAAGAAAATCAAAAGAGCATGTATGCACATCTTCCCATGTTTTCACAGCTCATTTATGTTTTCTACTGAGTACTACTTAACCTACTGAAGGATGTGCCAGTTGTTTTCTGGCTTTGGTGATAGTGAATAAAACTACTGTCCACATTTATATCCTGGCCTTTGAAAGAAAGAAAGGAAGGAAAGAAGGAAAGAAGGAAGGAAGGAAGGAAGGAAGGAAGGAAGGAAGGAAGGAAGGAAGGAAGGAAGGGAAAAAGAGAAAGAAAGAACCAAACTTCCAAGAGGTTATAATTTTCATTTCCACCACCAATGAATGAATTTTTTTTTGAGAGAGAGAATCTCACTGTTTAGATCAGCCTGGTCTTGAACTCATGGTTATTTTTCTATCTCAGCCTCTTGTGTGCTTGGATTCCAGCTATGTTCAAACATTCCTAACTTGAATGACAGTTCTTGTCAGTAATAAATTGTCAGTGTGTCTAGATTTTACTTATTCTGTTGCTTGTGCTTTTCTGAAATCTTAATTTTTTATATATAAATTTGCATAAACTTTATGTTTTTACATTTCATTTTGCAATTGGATAACTTGTTAAATTTGTGTATACCTTGGAACTGTAATCACAGTGATAACATATACAGTTCATTACTTCTGTCCTCCAACACCATAGGTTGAATTTTTCTTAAAATTTTATAAAAATGGAAATAATTTCATGTTTTCTTTTTGTGTTTTAATGTGTAGCTAACATTTTGAAAAATCATTCATTTTGTTGTATGGATCAGTAAGCATATATTTAAAAACTTTCTTTCAGTGGCATTGTTATTAACATATACTAATTGTATAAAGGGTTTCATTATGACATTTTCATCCATGCATGTAATGAACTTGATTTTTTTTTATTAAAATATGAAAGTTTCCATTTTCGCCCCTCCTCCCAACACCCTCCCACTCCCCCTACTCCCTCTACTCTTCCCTCTCCATCCCTAAGAGCAGTCAGGGTTTCCTGCCCAGTGGGTAGTTCAAGTTCCTCCCTGCTCCCTCCAGGTCCAGGAAGGTGAGTATCCAAACAGACTGGATCCCCAAAAATCCAGAATATGCAGAGGAAACAAGTCCCAGAGTCATTGTCAATGGCTTTTCAGAAAGACTCCAGGCCAGCCACATTCAGAGAATCCGGCCACATTCAGAGAATCTGGTTGGATCACGTGCTTGTTCAGTCCCAGTCTAACTGGCCTTGATGAACTCTCATTAGATCAGTCCCCTTGTATCAGTGGGTGATCGCTCCCCTTGCGGTCCTGATTTCCTTTTTCATGTTCTTCCTCCTTCTGCTCCTCCTTTGGACCTTGGGGAGCTCAGTCCAGTGCTCCAATGTGGGTCTCCGTCTGCATCGCCATCCATCGCCGGATGAAGGTTCCCTCTGATCTTGCCCTCCCTGCTCACGTTCTCCTTCCTTCTGCTTCTCGCTTGGACCTAGGGAGTTAAGTCCAGTGTTCCAACGTGGGTCCCCGTCTCTATCTACATCCATTGCCAGATGAAGGATCTATGATGATAAGCAAAATATTCATCAGTATGGTTATGGGCCAAGGCCAGTTCAGGCACCCTCTCCTCTGTTCAGAGAACAATCTGGGACCTGGGATCCCATTTACAATCAAGTCTCTAGTAAACCCTAAACTGACTTCCATAGCTGAGATATATTCTTCCCTGAACCCATATCTATCCTTCCTCCCTCCCCCCCTTGAACTTGGTTTGGACTTATATTGTTGTACCCTTGTTTTATCTTCCTACTGCCTCTCCTTTCCCCCTTTGTTCTTACATGTTTCTAGGAGTCTCTCCTCTTATTTTCATGTCTGTCTTTGTCTGCTAGTTTACAAATATGAGAAAAAAACATGCAATGCTTTTGTTTAGGTCGACTGGTTTAATCACTTAGCACAATGATACTCAATTTTATCCATTTTCCTTCAAATGAAGTGCTTTCGTTCTTTATGGCTAAAAAAGTAACACTGTGTGTATATCACACTTTCTATTTTTAAATGTCTTTTTAAAATATTTACTGTTATTATATATATATGAATGGTTGCCTACATATATGTCTGTGCCCCACATGCATGCCTGGTGTTGACAGCCGCCATAAGAGGATGTAAGTTTGCGTTGAATTAGAGTTACAGATGCTTGTGGACAGCCATGTGGTTTCTGGAAATCATGTCCGGGTCATCCGCAAGAATAGCAAGTAATCTTAACCATGGAGCTATCTCTCCAGTCACAATCACATTTTTCTTTTTCTTTTCATTCATTAATGGACACTTGGATTACTGATTGCATTATTTAGTTATTTTGAATAGTAAGCTGGCATTAATATTTTGTGTAATTTTTCAGAAGTAGTATGGCTGGATCAAATGGAAGTTCTAGTCTTAATTTCTGAGCAACTTCCATACTGACTTCTGTAATAGTTGAAATGATTTATGTCCCCACCTGCAGGTGAATATGGATTCTTTTTCTCTGCATTTTTACCAACATTGATATTTGTTTTCTTGATGATAGCCACTCTGACTGTGATGAGATGGAATCTTAATGTACTTTAATTTAATTTCCCTGGTGGCTAAGAATATCAAATATTTTCATTCATTTATTAGCTACTTGTATTTCATTTGAAAGGTGTCTATTCTGTTACATTATTGTGGTTATAGCTTTTATCTATTTTATCTGAGTTTTAAAATGTATTCTAGATATTAAACCCCTGTCAGACTTTTCCTCTCCATTTTTAGGTTATTTCTTTAATATGTTGATTATTTCTTTTGCTTTGCACAAGTTTTTTCTTTTCTTTTATTGCCATTCTACTTGGCAATAATTTTATTTCCTGAGCTATTGGAGTTCTATTAATAAATCATTGCCTCTGCCTGGATTTTCTAGTGTTTCCTTTATGAATTCCACTAGTAGTTTAATGTTTCAAGTTTTATATTAAGTAAGGTCTTTGGTATATTATGAGTTGAATTTTGTATATGGAAAGAGATAGGGACCTAGTTTTAGTCTTACACATACAGATATCCGGTTTTCTCAGCATCAAGAATTGGATATTTGAGCTTATTTTTGCCTCTTTCAGTTGATCATATTAATCAATTTATCTATTTTTATTCCAAGACCATTGCATGAGTCTTATTATTTCTTTTAAATATAGATAATAGTCAGGAATAGCTTGTTGAGTACTTTGGGTATGGGCCAAGGGGTGGTATAACTGGTGATGTGGTAGAGTTATTTTTTGGATTATCAGAAAATCAGCCTATAGTTTTCTTTTGTTGCTGCTGCTTATTCAAACTTCTGTATCCTGGTAATAATAGCCTTACTGAATGAGTATAGAAATGTTTCTGATGCTTCTATTTTGTGGGATAGTTTTTAGGAGCATCAGAACAAATACTTCTTTAAGACTGGATAGAATTCAGATTGTCGAGTTCATCCAGTCCTGAACTGTTGGGAGATTTATGTTTATCATTTCAAACATGTTGCTTATTGCTGATATGTTCATGTTTTCTTTTTAACTTATCTTCTTGGTCAATTTAAAGGACATTTATGTATAGAAATTTATTTATTTCATCTACATTTTCTAGTTTTTGTGAGTACGTGTTTTCAAAATATTACTCAATGATTTTCTGGATTTCAGTGTAATCCTTTTTTGTTCCTTTAACTTAAAATTTTAAATCAAAACACAAAGATCAAAATCAAAGCTTATTATATATATATACACACACATATATATATGTATATATATATATATATGCCATTGTAATTTGTTCTGTTCATCAGTCTGCCATTTGTCAACCCCAATAGGCTCCAACCCTTCTTACTGGTCCCTGCTTGTTACTGAGATAGTACTCTCTCTGTTTTCATGTAACATATAAGCCATTATCGTCTTTTACTCTCATTCCTGCTTTCATATCTTTCCATTCACTCTCATGGGCCCTCTTCTACTTTCAATACACACACACACACACACATGCATGCATGCTCATGCACAAGTTCAAACTCAGCCCATGAAGGAGAGCATAGCATGTGCCATTCTCTCTAGCTTATTTTGCTTAACATAATAATTTGCATTTAATGCATTTCCTACAAATGTCAAAATTTATTTTTTTAATTTATGCCTGAAAGATCTTTTGTGTATGTGCTACCTTTCCTGTGTAAGTCTTCTGCTGATGTGCATATATAGGCTGCTTCCATTTGTTGACTGGGTTGGGTAGTGTAACAATTAACCTAATGCAATGGTATACCTATAGTGTGTTGATTTATAGTCCTTTAAGTATATACTGTACCCAGGAGTGGTACATTTAGATCATATTGAAGTTCGAATTTAGAGTTTTTGAGGTATCTCCACAGTGGCTTCAGTGGTAGCTATGCAGTTTACATCCCCACAAGTAATATGTAAGAGTTTCTCTTTACTCACCTCAGCAGCTGCTGTCTTTGTTTCCTTGGTCATAGCCATGATAACTTGTATGAGAGCTCAAAGCAGATTTAATTTGAATTTATTTAATGGTTAATGATATTAAAAACTTAAAATATTTTGACTATTTTTACTTCTTTTGATGATAGTCTCTTCAGATAAGTATTCTGTTTATTGATTAAATGATCTTTAAAATTTTTTCAGACCTTTAACATATTCTAGATATTAATACTCATTAGATGTTTAGTTAGTAAAAATATTTTTCCAATCTATACACTGTCTCTGTATTCTTGCTATTTGTGTGTGTGTGTGTGTGTGTGTGTGCATAAATACTTTTTAACTTCATGAAATCCCATTTGTCTATTCTTGCAATTATTTCCTTTGCTATTGGAGTCCTTTGCAGGATATATTTGCTTATCCCTATATCCTGAAGCATTTTCTCTTCACTGCTCCAAAGTTTTAAGTTTGACATCTTGATTCCTAACCCTTTCTGAATTGAACTTTGTGTAGGATGAGAGACATGGATCTAGTTTCATTTGTCTACGTACAGATATCTAGTTTCTTTTTTCAATATATGCCTTTTATTTTCATTAAAAATTAGATTACTGTAGCTTTATGGGTTCACTTCTGAACCTTCTATTCTATTTCAGTTTTTGTCCCAGTAACATACAGTCTTTATTATTACGGTTTTTTAGTGAAGTACGAGATAGGGTGTTTGGATAACTATTGGGTATTTTTTTTCTGTTACTGAATGTTTATTAATACTTACATATTCATGGCTTAAATTTTAATTTGTGTGGGGAGAGGCATCTGACAACTTCTATATGTTGCATAGTATTATTTTTTGAGAGAGAGACAGAATTTTATTTATTATTATTATTATTATTAAAAATTTTCACCTCCTCCCCACCTCCCATTTCCCTCCCCCTTCCCCCAATCCCCCTCCCTTACTAGTCCAAAGAGCAGTCAGGGTTCCCTGCCCTGTGGGAAGTCCAAAGTCCTCCCCCCTCCATCCAAGTCTAGGAAGGTGAGCATCCAAACAGACTATGTTCCCACAAAGCCAGTACATGCAGTCGAATCAAAACCCAGTGCCATTGTCCTTGGCTTCTCTGTCAGCCCTCCTTGTCAGCCACGTTCTGAGAGTCCGATTTGACCACATGCTCCAGCAGTCCCAGTCCAGCTGACTTGGGTGAGCTCCCATAAGATCAGCCCCATCGTCTCAGTGGGTGAGCGCACCCCTTGCGGTTCTGACTTCCTTGCTCATGTTCTCCCTCCTTCTGCTCCTCATTTGGACCTTGGGAGCTAAGTCCAGTGCTCCAATGTGGGTCTCTGTCTCGATCTCCATCCATGGCCAGATGCAGGTTCTATGGTGATATGCAAGATATCCATCAGTGTGGCTATAGGATAGGGCCAGTTCAGGTGCCCTCTCCTCAGCTACTCAAGGAACAAGCTGGGGACATCTCCTTGGACACCTGGGAACCCCTCCAGAGTCAAGTGTAACATGAGGGGGCCAGCTTGTTTGTTGGGGTTTTTGGTCCTGCCCTGTTCCCCTAGCTGTTTAGTCCCAAAGTAAAATCACACAAGGGACTCCATAAGTTATAAAGCTGATTGGTCCATTAGGTCAGGCTACTTATTAGCTAACTCTCACATCTTGATTAACCCATTTTTCTGATCTATGTTAGCCATGTGGCTCAGTACCTCTTTCAGTGGGGTAGATCACATCCTGCTGCTTCGGTGATCTGGGCAGGAGTGGGAGGAATCAACTTCCTCCTCCCCAGAATTCTCCTGCTCTCCTTGCATCATTTCTACTTCCTGTCTGGTTTTCCCACCTACACCTCCTGCCTGGCCAATCAGCGTTTATTTAAAACATGATTGACAGAATACAGGCAATTCTCCCGCACCACTTCCCCCTCATTTTTAAAAAAGAAAAACAAAGGAAAATATCCATAGTCCATTTTTGGGAATGTGGGTGTAGTATTCCAGACTACTTCCAGCTGGTTGGGGGCACTGATAATCTTATAGGGACCTAAAGAAAATTTAGAGTTATGATCAAGTCCTGACTGAAGTATCATGTGCGTCTTGATCATCTCAGGCAGCAGTCTTGAATCTGTTCTGGATGAAGAACTCAGACATCTGGGCCATCTGTTCTTACTGGAGATTGCTCAGGTTGTCTCCCTTGGTCAAAGATGATTTTTCTTAACTCTGAATAAATCCAGAGCTTCTCATTTTCTGCGGAAACAAAAGCAAAATCTCTTCTCCAAAGTAACATACCTTTTGACTTCAATTTTGAAGCCAAGGTATTTTCAAAGTACCTATCTTGGATTAATTCTGCAGCATTTATAAGCAAATATTTTTTAGCAGCTGTTGCTCCTTCCTCAGCATTTAAACAATTCAAGAGAGCATAATAGCATACAGTATCAAGATTCTCTGAGTATTTTCCATCTTTACATGGCTTTATTTTAACCTCTATTTCTTTTATTTTTACTTTTAACTTTTGGCTTTTTGAGACAGGTTCTCTGAATATCTTTGTCTTGGAATTCCCTCTGTAAACCAGGCTATCCTTAAACTCCCCGAGATCCCTGTGTCTCTGCCTTCCAGGCTACTCGTTCTTTCTTTCTTTCTTTCTTTCTTTCTTTCTTTCTTTCTTTGAGAACTTTAACCTTTAGCCTATATATATATATATATATATATTTTTAACACACTGTAAACCATTTAGAGGTTTTCTTACTCTTTGCATCTCTCTTTACTGTATATCTCTCTTTTTCTGACCACATGGGTCTTTAATTTGCTAAGGAATATGGAGAAAACAACACTCAAAAGCTCCTATGGCAAGGTCCTTGCCAGGAAGCAAGCTGCAACAGTGTTTCCATAGTCCAGACTGCCTCCTTGAAAGTCAAGAGTTTTCCCTGGCATGATGGCCCAGAAGGCCAGCATTTTAAAAACAGTGCAGCTTTTTCCTGCTATGGCTGAAAACTGAAATGCTTTACTCTAGTCTTTCCGAAGATTTCTCAGGCTTTCTGTGGATGCAGTTATCCATGTGGGCGCCATTCTGTAACATGCAAAGGCCGGGCCTGCTTGTTTTTGTTTCTGTCTCCGCCTGGTACCCCACAACCGGCAGGCCCCAAAGAAAATCAACCACACAGAAATCTATATGTTATAAAGCTGATTGGCCCTTTAGGTCAGACTTCTTATTAGTTTTTATGACTTATCTTAACCCATTATTTTGATCTATTTTAGCCATGTGGCTCAGTACCTCTTTCAGTGGGGCAGCTCACATCCTGCTGCTTCGGTGATCTGGGCAGGAGTGTGGGGAATTAACTTCCTCCTCCCCAGAATTCTCCTGCTCTACTTGCATCATTCCACTTCCTGTCTGGTTTTCCCACCTACACCTCCTGCCTGGCCAATCAGCGTTTATTTAAAACATGATTGACAGAATACAGACAATTCTCCAGCACCAGTCAAGTCTCTTTCCAAATCTAAAATGACTCCCTTAATTAAGATATATACTTCTCTGCTCCCATATCCACTCTTCCTCTATTCTAACCATCCCATTCCCCCAAGCTCTCCCCATCCTCCCCTCCTCACTACTCTCTCCCTGTCTCCCCTTACTCCCAACCCACCCCCACCCACAAGCTCCCAATTTTTGCCTGGCAATCTTGTCTACTTCCAATATCCAGGAGGATAACTACATGTTTTTCGTCCTGTTTAGCTTCTCTAGGATCACAAATTATAGGCTCAATGTCCTTTATTTATGGCTAGAATTCACTAATGAGTGAGTACATACCATATTCATCTTTTTGGGTCTGGGTTACCTCACTCAGGATAGTGTTTTCTATTTCTATCCATTTGCATGCAAAATTCAAGATGTCATTGTTTTTTTACCGCTGAGTAGTACTCTAATGCGTATAGATTCCACACTTTCTTTATCCATTCTTCCATTGAGGGGCATCTAGGTTGTTTCCAGGTTCTGGCTATTACAAATAATGCTGCTATGAATATAGTTGGACAAATGCTTTTGTAGTATATAGGTCATCTCTTTGGTATATTCCCAGGAGTGGTATTGCTGGATCCTGGGGTAGGTTGATCCCGAATTTCCTGAGAAACAGCTATACTGATTTCCAAAGTGGTTGCCCAAGTTTGCATTCCCACCAGCAATGGATGAGTGTTCCCCTGACCCAATATCCTCTCCAGCATAGGCTATCATTGGTGTTTTTGATTTTAGCCATTCTGACAGGTGTAAGATGGTATCTCAAAGTTGTTTTGATTTGCATTTCCCTGATTGCTAAGGAGGTTGCACATGACTTTAAGTGCCTTTTGGCCATTTGAACTTCTTTAGTTGAGAATTCTCTGTTCAGTTCAGAGCCCCATTTTTTAATTGGGTTAAGTAGCATTTTAAAGTCTAGTTTCATGAGTTCTTTATGTATTTTGGAGATCAGACCTTTGTCTGTTGCGGGGTTTGTGAAGATCTTCTCCCAATCAGTAGGTTGCCTTATTGTCTTAATGACAGTGTCCTTTGCTTTACAGAAGCTTCTCAGTTTTTGCAGGTCCCATTTATTCAATGTTGCCCTTATTATCTGTGCTACTGAGGTTATATGTAGGAAGTGGTCTCTTGTGCCCATGTGTTGTAGACTACTTCCCACTCTCTCTTCTATCAGGTTCAGTGTAGTCAGCTTGATATTGAGGCCTTTTATCCATTTGGACTTGAGTTTTGTGCATGGTGATAGATATGGATCTATTTTCATTCTTCTACATGTTGACATCCAGTTATGCCAGCACCATTTGTTGAAGATGCTTTCTTTCTTCCATTGTATACTTTTAGCTCCTTTGTCAAAAATCAGGTGTTCATAGGTTTGTGGCTTAATATCTGGGTCTGCTATTTGATTCCATTGGTCGACTTCTCTGTTTTTATGCCAATACCAAGCTGTTTTCAATACTGTAGCTCTGTAATAGAGTTTGAAGTCAGAGATGGTAATGCCTCCAGATGTTCCTTTATTGTATAAGATTGTTTTGGCTATCCTGGGTTTTCTGTTTTTCCATATAAAGTTGATTATTGTTCTCTCAAGGTCTGTGATGAGTTTTGTTAGGATTTTGATGGGGATTGCATTGAATTTATAGATTGCCTTTGGTAGAATTGCCATTTTTACTATGTTGATCCTCCCAATCCAAGAGCAGGGGAGGTCTTTCCATTTTCTGGTATCCTCCTCAATTTCTTTCTTCAAAGATAAAGTTCTTGTCAAATAGGTCTTTCACGTCCTTGGTTAGAGTTACCCCAAGATATTTTATGCTCTTTTTGGCTATTGTTAATGGTGAACTGTCTCGGAATTCCCTCTCTGCTTCTCTATCCTTTGTGTATAGGAGGGCTACTGAATTTTTTGAGTTGATTTTGTAACCTGCCACTTCACTGAAGTTATTTTTCAGCTGTAGGAGTTCTATGGTAGAGGTTTGGTAGTCACTGATGTACACTATCATATCATCTGCAAATAACAAAAGTTTAACGTCATCCTTTCCTATTTGAATCCCTTTGATCCCCTTATGTTGTCGTATTGCTATTGCTAGAACTTCAAGCACTATATTGAAGAGGTATGGAGAGAGTGGACAGATTTTTCGTTTTCCTGATTTTAGAGGAATGGCTTTGAGTTTCTCTCCATTCAATTTGATGTTAGCTGTCGGCTTGCTATATATTGCTTTTATTATATTTAGGTATGATCCTTGTATCCCTAACCTCTCCAAAACCTTTATCATAAAGGGGTGTTGAATTTTGTCAAATGCTTTTCTTGCATCTAATGAAATTATCATATGGTTTTTTTCTTTCAGTTTATTTATGTGATGGATTACATTGATAGATTTTCATATGTTAAACCAGCCCTGCATCTCAGTAATGAAGCCTACTTGATCATAATGAATAATTTTTTAAACGTGTTTCTTGGATTCTGTTTGGCAGAATTTTATTGAGAATTTTTGCATCGATGTTCATGAGTGAGATTGGTCTGTAATTCTCTTTTTTGGTTAAGTCTTTGTGTGATTTTGTTATCAGGGTGACTGTAGATTCGTAAAAAGAGTTTGGCAATGACTCTTCTGATTCTATTATGTGAAATACATTAAGGTGTGTAGGTATCAGCTCTTCTTTGAAGTTCTGATAAAATTCTGCATTAAAACCATCAGGTCCTGGGGTTTTTTTGGTTGGAGTTTTTTTATGGCAGCTTCTATTTCCTCACAATTTATAGGCCTATTTAAATTGTTCTCCTGGTCTTGATTTAATTTTGGTAAATGGTACTTATCTAAAAACAAGTCCATTTCTTTTACATTTTCCAACTTTGTGGCATATAAACTTTTGTAGTAAGACCTAATGTTTCTCTGAATTTCCTCAGTGTCTGTTTTGTCCCCCTTTTCATTTTTGATCTTGTTAATTTGCATGTTCTCTCTCTGCCTTCAGATTAGTTTTGATAAAGGTTTGTCAATCTTGTTAACTTTCTCAACGAACCACCTCTTTGTTTCATTGATTCTTTGGATTGTTTTCTGTGTTTCTGTTTTGTTGATTTCAGCCTTCAGTTTGATTATTTCTAGTCTTCTACTCCTCCTGGGTGAATCTGCTTCTATTTTTCTAGAACTTTCAGCTGTGCTGTTAAGTCTCTAATGTGAGCTTTCTCCTTTTTTTTTTTTTAATGTGAGCACTTAGAGCTATGAACTTTCCTCTGAGCACTGCTTTCATAGTGTCCCATAGGTTTGGGTGTGATATGTCTTTATTTTCGTTGAATTCAAGGAAGACTTTAAATTCTTTCTTTATTTCTTTTCTGACCTAGGGGTGGTTCAGTAACTGACTGTTCAGCTTCCATGAGTTTGTAGGCTTTCTGGGGGTAGAATTATTGTTAAATTCTAACTTTATTCCATGGTTATCTGATAAAACACAGGTGGTTATTAATATTTTTTGTATCTGTTGAAGTTTGCTTTGTTACTGAGTATGTGGTCAATTTTCCAGAAGATTCCATGAGATGCTCAGAAGAGTGTATATTCTTTCCTATTTGTGTGGAATGTTCTATAGATGTCTGTTAAGTCCATTTGATTCATTCCCTCCAATAATTCTCTTATTTCTCTGTTTGGTTTTTGTCTGATTGACCTGTCCATTGGTGAGAGAGGAGTGCTGAAGTCTCCTACTGTTAGTGTGTGTAGTTTGATGATGTCTGCCTTGATTTCTAATAATGTTTCTTTTACACACGTGGGTGCTTTTATATTAGGGGTATAGATATTCAGGATTGAGACTTCATCCTGATGAATTGTTCCTGTTATGAGTAAAAAAGTCCATCTCCATCTCTTCTGATTGATTTTAGTTTGAAGTCAATTTTGTTAGATATTAGAATGGCCACACCAGCTTGTTTCTTAGGTCCATTTGCTTGGAAAACCTTTTCCCAACCCTTTACCCTGAGTAGATGTCTGTCTTTGTGGGTGAGGTGTGTTTCTTGTAAACAGCAGAATGTTGGATCCTGTTTTCGTATCCAATCTCTAAGTCTGTGTCTTTTCATAGGTGAATTGAGTCCATTGATATTAAGTGATATTAATGACCAGTGATTGTTAACTGCAGCTATTTATTTATTTATTTATTTTGGTAGTAGAGTTTGTGTGTTTCCCTTCTTTGAGTTGTCCTGGTGGAGGATCGCTAGATGTTTGAGTTATTGTGGGCATTCTTCGATTCCTTAGTTTGTGATTTTCCTTCTATTACTTTCTGTAAGACTGGATTTGTTTCTATGTATTGTTTAAATTTGTTTTTATCCTGGAATATTTTGTTTTCTCCATTGATAGTGAATGAAAGCTTGGGTGGGTATAGTAGTCTGGGCTTGTATCCATGGTCTCTTAGTTTCTGCAGTACCTCTATCCAGGACTTTCTGACTTTCATGGTTTCCATAGAGAAGTCAGGTGTAATTCTGATAGATTTACTGTTATAAGTTACTTGACCTTTTTCCTTTGCAGCTCTTAATATTCCTTCTTTATTCTGTATGTTTTGTGTTTTGATTATTATATGGCGAGGGGATTTTATTTTCTGATCCAGTCTGTTTTGTGCTCTGTATGCTTCTTGTACCTTCATAGTACTATCTTTCTTTAGGTTGGAAAAGTTTTCTTCTATAATCTTGTTGAATATATTTTCTGGGCCTTTGAGCTGTAATTCTTTTCCTTCTTCTACCACTATTATTCTTAGGTTTGGTCTTTTTATTGTGTCCCAGATTTCCTGAATGTTTTGTGATGAGAATTTGTTGGATTTGCTGTTTTCTTTGATCAGTGCCTTTATTTTCTCTATGGTGTCTTCTGCATCTGAGATTCTTTCTTCTATTTCTTGTATTCTGTTAGTTATGCTTGTCTTTCTAGTCTCTGTTCATTTACCAAAATTTCCATATCCAGCTGGCCCTCAGTTTGTGTTTTCTTCAATGCCTCCATTTCAGTTTTCAAGTCTTGAACTGTTTACATTATCTGTTTGATTGTTTTTTCTTGGTTTCCTAGGGTACTTTTTATGGATTTATTCATTTCTTCAAACTTTTGGTTATTCTTCTCATCCATTTCTTTAAGGAAGTTTTTCACCCCCTGTTTAAAGGACTCTATCGCTTTCATAATGTCAATTTTTTCTACTTCTTCTGGATTATGGTGTTCAAGTCCTCCTGTTGCAAGTTCGCTGGGTTCTGGTGTTTTCATGGTTTTTTTTGTTTGTTTGTTTTGTTTTTTTTTTTTTTTAGCTTGTTGGAGAAATTCTTACATTGGCGCCTGTCCATCTCTTCCTTCAAATGCTCTTTAATAGGTCTTCTGGTACAGGATCAGGTTCCCTTGCTGGCCAGGGACCTAGCAGACAGAAAGCCTTCCTTGCTGCTGTCAGGCCATTGAAACAAAGGGACTCCTGCCCGTTTGCTCTCACCACCCTGTCCCAGTGCCCAAATAGGCTGAGCTGGGGGATCTTATGGCCCCAAAGAAGGGAGGATGAAGCGAGGGTGTGCCTGGGCGCAAGCTGGGATGGAATAGGAAGAGAGAGGCAGTAGCAGGGGAGAGAAGTCCCTGCAGAATGACCAGGAAGTTTAAGGGGATGAGAAATGTCTGTGCTCCATTTCCCAGGCTTCTACAGCGGGTTAGGAATACACTCACCCCTCCTCTGGATCTTCTGGTATAGGATCAGGTCCCCTTGCTGGCCAGGGACCTTGCAGACAAAAGGCCTACCTTGCTGCCAGGAGGCTATTGAAACAAAGAAACTCCAGCCCAGTTGCACTCACCACCTCATCCCAGCTCCCAAACAGGCTGAGCTGGGGGATCTTATGGCCCCGAAGAAGGGCACTATTGGGTATTTTTGATTTGGATTTATGTGGCTTTTCACTATTTTTTGTTTATGTGCATGAAATTCAGATTTTTTTCTAGTTCTATCATGAATCACATTAGAATTTTTAATGGTGAATGAATTTAATCACATTGGGGAATATAACTTTTTATATGATTGTAATTCTGCCAATCCATGAACACAAAAGCATGATGGTTAGTATTAATTTTTATCTTTAACACAATTTAGTATCATTTAGGAAAGAAGCTTCTAGGTATGCCTATGAGATGTACCTCAATTAGATTAATTGAGTGACAAGACCCAATTCAACTTTGGGTATCATGGACTGGGGAAAAGAAGCAAAAAGAGAGTTGAATACAGTCGTTCATTGTACTTTGTTTTCTGTCTGTAGATACAGTGTGACAGTTGCCTCAGACTCCTGTTGCCATGACTTCCCTACCATGATGTTTATACTGAAAAAGTGAAGTAAGAAGATTGAAGGGGAGGAACTAGAGAGATATAGAAAAATGTTGCAAAACATGACATTCTGAAACATTTACTCTGGGTTCTTGAAACTTAGAGAAATGGTTTCATGGGATTCTGGATTCTTAACTTTCCTGTGGCTAATGTTGCCATTCAGTATGTATTGGAAAAGTGCTCTACATTCTCATTTTAATAGGTCCTATTTATGTGTACCCAGTTTTGCTTTGTAGTTTATGATTTAGCAGGTTACCTGACCCTCCTGAGGCTTCCCATTGGGCTCACAACCACTCATAACTCTGTTTCCTGGGGATTCAGTGCTCTCTTCTGACCATTGTGGGCACTCGACATGCATGTGATCACATACATACGTGCAGGCAATATGCATATCCATAAAACTCAATACAAACATCTGAAAGAAGCTAAGAAGATAATTTGTGCTTTCAGCATGTTACAATACCAACTTTCCAAATCAGTCAATCAGCCTTGTAGAATGTTTAATATAGGTGTGGCTTTTTGTGGGAACTTATTTCACAGAATCTTCTACTCTATCCCAGACTGGCCTGGATTTCACAGTGCTTCTGCTTCTGCCATCCAGACGCTAGGCACTGTCATTCACCAACATGTCTGGTAAGATCTCTCTAATTTTTAAAAGTCATACAAACTTCCTTCTTAGAGCCACTTCTTTGTATTCCTGTAGTTATGCATGCTGTGTCTTCATTTTCATTTGACTCTAGAAAGATTTTGAATCCCCACAATTTCATCAGTGGCATATTGCTTGTTAAAATATATATTGTTTAATCTCTTCATGTTTGTCTTTCTGTAATTTTCTTTGCTGCTTATTTCTACTCTTATTCTATTGAAATATGATAATTTACAAGAAATTATTTCATATTATTGAGCTTATTAAGACTTGGTTAATGTTCTAAGAATGATGTATTTTGTAGAAATTTCTTGGCCTCTGTAGCAAACATGTGGCTGTTCCAGTGGAATATTCTGTAGACATTTGTTAAGTCCCTTTGTTTTGAAAGTCATTTAACTCTGGTTTTGTTGATCTTTTGTTTAAATGGCCTATCTATTGGTAACAGTGTGAGTAGTGAAGTCACCCACTATTATTGTGTCAGGTTCTATCCAAGCATTACCATTTATTTTGTGAAACTGACTGCATTAACATTCAATGTATATACATTTACATCATCAGGACACCAATTGCCTGGAGAATTAAATGTTTGATCTCCTTTCAGGCTTGGTTTCATTTCATCCTTACTTTCTGTGCTCCTGTTCCTGCTTTATGAAAGAAAAATGCTAAAACTGTGCTTTTGTATTTGGGAAGTTTATGGCTTTTAAAGTTTTATGAAGACTTTCATCTAATAGTTTCCTTTTACTCTTTGAGAGGAGTGGACATAGACATTTGAAATAATGCTGGAAATGTGTTAAGATTATAATGACTCACTGTCACAGACAAAATGCATTATGAGTTATGAGAAGACCATGAACCTTTTGGAGGGCCATGGGTAAAATGCTGTTTTATTTTATTAATAATTTTACTTGTTCTTGATCATTTTATACATGTGTATAATGTATCATATTCACCATCTATTGTCCTCTATTTCCTTCTTTCTCCAATGCTGAAAACCCTTCTTTCCAACAAGTCCCTCTTCCTACTTTTATGTCTTTTTATGTGATTAAGTAAGTTTAATTTGGGGTTACTATAAGCTAACTAATGAGAAAACATGAACATGAATGAAGAGTTATTAAATGGAACATGGACAATTTGGTAGTAGCTACATAAGGAAGTGACTTCCCCTCCCTGGAGTAGGAGGCCGCTTAAATTTTCCTGGCTGCTCAGCCCCGAATTAACCACACAGAAACTATATTATTTGCAATACTGTTTGGCCAATAGCTTAAGCATATTTTTGACTAACTCATATCTTAAATTTACCCATTTTTACTAATTTGTGTATAACCATGTAGCTGTGGCTTACTGGGTAAAGTGTCGGTGCATCTACTCCCAGAAGTGGCTACTTGGCATCTGCTAACTCTGCCTTCTTTCTCCCAGCATTCAGTTTAGTTTGCCCTGCCTAGCTCTTGCTATTGTGCCCTGTGTAGGCCTAAGACAGTTTCTTTATTAACTAAGGGAATTCACAGCATACAGAGGGGAATTTCACATCACCTCCCCTATCAACAGTTAATCTCCATTTATACCTCAAGGAAGGGTGAGGCATTATCAGCTCTTCTTTCACATATGATTGTCTTCGGATTTCTATTGCTGTGAAGAGACACCATGACCACAGCAACTCTTACAAAGGAAAAACATTTAATTGGGGTTGCTTACATTTTCAGAGGTTTGATCTGTTGTCATCATCGTGTAACATGGTGGTGTGCAGGCAGACATGGTGTTGAAGAAGTAGATGATAGCCCTACATCTTGATAGGCATGCAATAGGAAGTGGTCTGAGATACTGGATATGGCTTGAGCATAGATGAGACCTCAAAGTTGATCTCCATAGTGACATACTTCCTCCAAGAAGACCACACTTACTCCAAAGGGTCACACCTCCTAACAGTGCGTCTCCTTTTGGGGGCCATTTTTTTCAAACCACTGCATTAATGTTGATATACTCCAGTTTGTGAAGATAATCATAACTCCTATAAATTCATCAGTGCAATGGCTATATGATATCCAGAAGACAGCATTTCATACTAGTCTTCCTTATGACTCATTCCTTGCAATTTTTCTTGCTCTTCTATGATAATCTATGAGCCTTGGAGAGGGTGATATAGATATCCCATTTATGACTGAGCATGTTATAGTCACTTTGTTTTGGCACTTTGATCAATTTTGAGTCTCTGCATTAACTACTTCCTACTGCAAAAAGATGCTTCTCTGACCTGTGATGAGAGCAGCACTGATCTATAGCTATAATCTCATAAACTTTTAGAAAGCAGTTTAACAGCATATTCATTTAGCAAAACAACAGTGGTAAGTCCTCCTTCAGTGTCGCATCCGTCTTATCAGCAATGAAGATGCAACACCGGACTCTTCTTAACTGCGGTTTATTCAGGCCCCTTAAAATAATCTTCTCTTCCTTTCGTTACCTCTCGCAACCTCTCGCTCCTTCTCAACCTCTCGTCCCGGGGAAAACCCAGTCTGCAGCTTAAATAACCTCTGGGTAGCCAACCCCAAAAAGCCACATGGGAGATGCAGATAGGTCCAGAAACGCGGAAGCAAGCCAGATCTTAGCATTAGCCATATATGGAGTTGTTACACATCTGAGAGCATTCACCATTGGAAAGATGGAAGGTGGGAATCAGCACCACCTGTAAGGCATAGCATCACTCAGCTCTCTACAGTTCCCCTTTTTTGTTTTAGATGCAACAGGCAAGAGTAGAGGCCTGATCTCTGAATATAGAATGACATTGGGACCTTGTACTGATCCTCATTCAGGTGTCATCCACCTGAAGAGTATCAGACCAATCTGATACCTTTTTTCAGAGGTGGGATATAGGGTATCAACCCACATGCAATCAGGCATGCTTTTCTCTGGGCCCAAAGTGGCTGACCCTGAGTGCAGTGCTTAGCCTCGCATCCTGAGTGTAACAATTCTATGATTGTCAATCATGTGTGGGGGACTGTCCTGCTTCAATGGCTGTAACGGCTTTAATAATCATGACTGCTCCGCACTACTGAAAACACCTGATCTTGCATATACACCACAGGCAAGTCAGGGAGACTAACACCAAGAGGCCTGCTAACATTCCCAAGTCCACCCACTCTTTTAGATGATTTATGGTGGCAGTAATCCATGAAGACAATCCTGTGGTTAATTCTGCATTCACTCTGGTAGAGTCCACCATGACGATGATCACCATCAGCTGCTCCATCATGGTATCAACTTCTCCAGTCCAATTACCTAAAAGATAACTAGACAACTGTTTAGACAAATTTGTAGCACGGGTAAAGTTCTCATATTGTATGCTAGTTTTTTCCATGTAATGGGAATTCCTTTCCCAGCGGCCCCTAAGAAAAACCCAGCCCCTGCCTAGAAGGGCATTGCTGTACAGATATAGGGTCTTTCTGCCCCTGCAGTCTTTTTCCCAATCCGAAGCTTGGATGATATCCCATCTTTGTCATTATCTATTGTGAAACAGGGGAATACTCATTACTGAGTCTAAATCCCATGTCTTTCAACAGATCTCTCCCCCACAAAGAAATGGATAACTCTAGGACATAAGGTTGAATACTTTGTGAATGGCCTTCATCATCACTCCACTGTAACTGTCCAGCACTTATATCTGGGGCTCTTGCAAAACCTAGGCCTTGTAAGATTTGAGAGGAAGCCTGAATTGGCCATCCTGATGGCCAATCCTTCTTGGCTATAATGCTTTTGTCAGCACTTGTATCCAACAGACCAAGAATGCATTTTCCTTCTACCTTAAGTGTCAAAACTGGCCGTTGGTCCAAGTCAAGGGGAAAAAAGGTTAAGTCCGTGCTCGAGGAACCAAAACCTCTATCTCCCCTTTCTACAGGGTAGGCTTCAAACCGCTCATGAAGACTGGGAAGGGGTATGAGTTGAGCAATTCTATCTCCAGGAGAAATTGCAGAAATGCCTTTAGGTGATTCTACCATAATTTTAACTATTCCAGTATAATCTGGATCTATAACCCCTGGATGAACTTTTAGATCCCTCAATGTTGTGAAAGACCTTCCTATAACTAACCCTACTGTTCCTGGATCCAGAGGAACAGTAGGGTTAAAGTCTGATTAACCTTTAAAGTTAAATTTAAAGTCTGATTCCACAAGCTGAACTCCCATTCTGGGAGTCAATACGAGTCTGCTGGTGGCACGGAGGTCCAATCCTGATGAACCTGCAGTGGCTCTCCGTGGTCTCTCAGATGTCTGAGAGTTGGCCACACCTCTGACACATGTCCTCGTTCTGATTCACAACTGCCCTATATATTAGTGGGCCCTGAAGGCGGGGGCTCCGCCATCCGTTTTTTGGACGGGAGCTTACAGGTGTCTGAGGCAAAATTGATCATTCATATCCCTTACAGATTGATATTCATTCGCCCAATACTTCCCCCTTTTACATCTTGGACATACATTTGACTGAGTTAGATGCTGGCTGCCAGGCCTTTGAAGATCATCTTCTCTTTCTGGACACTGCTGTTTTAAATGTCCCATTTTACCACACTTAAAGCAGGCACCTGAAGTTGTCTTTTTTCCTTGTGTTAGGCCTGCATTAGTAAGCGGTCCTCCCAACTCTCTACAAACTTTCATCCATGCCTCAAGGCCTAGGCTTTTATATGGGGTTATAGCATTTCTACATTCCTTTGTACATTGTTCGTATATTAGCTGTTTTATCAATGGCATAGCCTGACCTGGGTCCCCAAAAAGCGTGCCTGCAGCTTCAACCATGCGAGCAACAAAATCTGAGAATGTGTCAGTGGGACCCTGCAGAATCTTAGTAAGATTACCACTCACTTCCCCCTGGTTGGGAAAAGCTTTCCAAGTCTTAATTCCAATTTTATTAACCTGTTCGAAGACTTGAATTGGGTACCCAGTCTGCTGATTTGCAAAACGACCCTGACCAAGTAGCGTGTCCCTATCCCAGGCATGATTTCCTGCTGCTTGATTGGCAGCCGCTTCCTCGTTTTCAAATTCTATCAAAAAAGCTTTCCATTCTAAATACTGCCCTGGGTTTAAACATGCTCGTGCAAGTCTGCTCCAATAACCGGGCGTCATGCAATACCAGTTAAGGGCTTCCACCTGTGCCACCGTGAAAGAAGCACGAGTTCCATATGTTCTTACAGACTCCGCCAGAGATTTAATAATCTTAAAATCTAAAGGTTCCTCATATCTGTTCCCCTGTGGATCTTGAAACACTGGATAAGCCAGTTGTAATTCCGTACTTATTGTATCCCAGATTCCTGGGCAAAAAGAATGCCCTGAGCTGCCATTCCCTTCCTTCACATAAAGAGGGGGTGCTGATGGCCTTGCTTGGCATGAGGAAGGCTTGCAGCATTCCTCTCTCTTAGGGTCCCATTTCACTCTCCTCTTTTCTCCCTTCCTTGTTTTTGATCTTTTCATCTGCTCTACAAATGCTTGTAGTTCTTCCTCCGAATCCACAGACTCTGAATTCTCTATATCCTCCTCACTGTCCGTTTGTTCCGACCTCTCCTCCTGAAATATCTTTAAAGCAGCCTGTCTATTCTTTATTGCCTCATTATGTTGTTGGTCCTCATGACAGCCTCTAATTAGTTTCCACACTGAATGCAGCAGCTTATTTAAAGCTGAAAAAATTGAGTGTGATTGAGATGCACCCATAGCCAACTGTTGGACCCCGCACTTTTCTGTGGATACCCACAGCCGATCCAGGAGCGCGCCTTCCCGAACTCGGGCCCACGAGAATGGACGATTGTCCTGAGGGTTTAAAGAGACACACACAAAAAAAGGACCTTGCTCATTTACCAAGAGTAAATGGCAACTTTATTAAACTCAAGTTGGGTATTTATAGAAGTGGGCAAGCGGGATCAAAAAGGGCAGGGCCTCCTCCCAACAGAAGCAGGAAGGAGAATAAAGGCCCAGGCACCTCAGGCAGAATCAGCTGGGGGAGGCCAGGCATGTGGAGCCCACTGCTAGAACCTTGAATACAGGTGGAATCACCATAACAAAGAGATCCAGGTTCTTCCTAAGCTAACCCCTCAAGCCAGTGCTAGTGCAGAATCTCCAGGGAGCCGGAGGTCACAGGGCCCTGCGAATCGCCAGGAGAAGGGAAAAAGACCTTGGTACCTACAGACAACTATTAATGTTTTCTTTTTAAACTTTAACTTTTGGATTGATAGTTTATGGCACCTGTTCTTGCTTTTGATTTAACAGCTTGCAGCACCACTTTCACTTTCGGTTTTACAGCTTTGCTAGCCCTCCTAATTTATCCTAACTTATTCTAACTTATCATATCTTTCCTAACTTATCCTAAGTTTCCTAACTTATCCTACTTTACCCTGCTCACTCTCTATTTACAGAGGAGTGCAGACTACCCTCTTTACCTGTGAACTTTTCAGTAATGAGTCCAGATGAGTGGTTGTGTCCCCATAATGTTCCTTTCCCTGTAACGTTCCTTTCCCCATAACGTTCACTTCCTTTCCCCATAACGTTGGCTTCGGCACCAACTGTTGCGTCTGCCTTATCAGCAATGAAGACGCAACACCAGACTCTTCTTAACTGCGATTTATTCAGGCCCCTTAAAATAATCTTCTCTTCCTTTCATTACCTCTCGCTCCTTCTCAACCTCTCGCCCCGGGGAAAACCCAGTCTGCAGCTTAAATAACCTCTGGGTAGCCAACCCCAAAAAACCACATGGGAGATGCAGATAGGTCCAGAAATGCAGAAGCAAGCCAGATCTTAGCATTAGCCATATATGGAGCTGTTACACATCTGAGAGCATTCACCATTGGAAAGGTGGAAGGTGGAAATCAGCTCCACCTGTAAGGCATGGCATCACTCAGCTCTTTACACTTCAGGATTTTGATCTCCCCGCCTTGAGTTTTTGATTATGTTTACAATATGTAAATTTTTTCCTATGGAGTAGACCTAAAGTCCAATCAGAAGGAATTGGTTACCACTAAAACAGTCATGCCTCTGTTGTGATAGTGAGCACATGTTTCCTTACACATTGGTATTGTGTAGCACATAGGGTTTACTGCTAGATAGACTGTTGATGTATATTCTCTCTTTCCAGCCCATATAGCACCATCTTGCACAATGAAAACTATCCAGCATGGAGAAAAGTTCCTGGTTTTACCATCTAGTTCTGGTGAGCACTTAAAAGTAATAACAATATCCTATATTATTTTGAGGATCTCTGGGTCTTCCTGACCATCACTAATAGGAATGAACCCGACACTTGTTAAGGAGATTTTTGTTTAATAACAGCATCTCTGAGAACATCACTTTATACCCATAAAGTATATTTTTATGTGTTTAAGTTTTTATTTTAGCTATAATTTTAAACCAGCTTACAAAATGGAGGGCTTCCATGTAACTTTTTTATACTTCCTTAGTTGGAACCATATCAATCATTAATCAAGAAAATATCCCACAGACTTGCCCACAGGATGATCATGTGGCTCCATTTTCTCAATTGAGATTCGCTCTTCTCAAATTATTTTAATCTGTGTTAAATTTACATACAAACTGCCCAGCATACCTCATGTCTTTTCTTCTGGGTATAATGTCTTTTGAGATATTTTCCTCATTTCTGTGTTTTATGAACTTTGGTTATGATATGTAGTGGTATATTTTTATGTGGCTAGTCTATTTTGGGTGTGCTTCAGATTACAGATTTATTGTTTTCAATAAGTTTGGAAAATTTTAGTAATAATTTATCTACTTATAATTTATCTATTGATTGTCTGTATTTGTCGTCTTTATCCTTCTTTAGCCATAACCTATATAACTTGTTCCCTTTCATTTTTGTGGCAATACAATACATATATATGAAAACTTGAACTTCTGAGATTAGACTTTGTGGGATAGTGTCATTCTTTATAGAGTGTTGGGCTTTATTCGGTTATGCAAGGATGTATTCACTGGACTGCTTTCTGAGGACCACTGGACCCCTGTACTCAAATGTGTTCTTTCTTGATTATCATTTCCATTCTAATGTAATATTACCACCTCAGCCATTACCATAGAACATTTATTATAATTATCTTTGAACCATGAGCCTTTGTGACTATTTTCTCCTCTGTTGAATGTGCTTTACTTAGTAACCATGAGTTATTAACAATTTAAGATATATTTGCTGTTAGTCACTTCCCCATCTGGCCACATACTTTCTTTTGTGCTATTTATATGTCTATGTATTTGAGTATAGATGTTTGCCTAATAATGTAAAGATTAAATTTATAATGTCTGCATGGGCGTCCATTTGTTGGAGGAGTCCACTTGTTTGTTCCCGGCTGCTCAGCCCAAAAATAATCACACAGAAAACATATCATTTACAGTACTGTTTGGCCAATATCTTAAGCATAATTCTGGCTAACTCATATCTTAAATTAACCCATCTGTATTAATTTGTGTATTGCCACGAGGCTGCGGCTTACCAGATAAAGTTCTAGTGTCTGTCTCTGGCGGGGCTACATGGTTTCTCTTTCACCCCACCATCCAATTCAGTTTAGTTTTACCCACCTAGCTCTGTTCGTCCTGCTCTGCTATAGGCTCAAAGCAGTTCTTTATTAATCAATGGCAATCACGGTATACAGAGGGGAATCACACATCACCTCCCATTTTCTGTTTAAATAAAAAGGAAGGTTTTAACTTTTACACAGAAAAATTACATATAACAAAACAGGTATCAAGTAAGAATTGCAGTTACAATATTTATATCTACTTCATCTTTTATCATAACTAAGGAAAACTATAACTATTTTTCAACTCCATCAAAGATGGATATAATATTACCTAAATTAACAGGAAGTGCATCATAAGCAACTTCCAAAACTCTAGAATTGACAGAGACATCTCGCTGCCTGGACAGTCACACAAAGTTCTTCTGTACTGTTGGGGCATCTGTCTTCAGCTTACAGGCCCATAGTATATATCAGACTTTTCCATGAAGCAGGAAATTTCAAGGACTATTCTGCCTATATTGGCAGTTTGTCAGTCACTTTCTTCTGTGTCCTGCAGAATGTCTGGCAGACTCTTTGATGAAGCAGGAACCCTGAAGGATTGTCTCACCTTTAGGCAAGTTCAGCACTCTTTTCTCTATGGGTCCTGCATGTCTAGTTCATACAGCATAACATCAAACAGTCCAGGCAAAAACATTTTCTTGCCCAAATGACTAGTATACTATACTCTATAAGGAGCCTCTTTGGTGCCTGTCTTCCTATTAAAGTTATTGGTGCTGCCAGGAGCAGATGTGTCTCATTGTCCTGAAAAGTCCTAAGTTCTTAAAAACATTTTAAATGCCATTTTCTGAAGGTTTCTGAAAGATTTGAAGAATGCCTGTCTAACTGAAATATATCTCTATATATCTAGAAAACCTAACTAACTTGTATTTCTTACTTACACATTTCATTTTTAATGAGCTACACAAGCACAATACCTGAATCAAGAGCAGAAATATACATATATATATATATATATATATATATATATATATATATAGTATAACAAAATTGACCTTAAATTTGTATCAGTAAATCAAGATCCATACCAATGCAAATTATTCATAACCATAGCATATACCCCTTTAAATGTAAACAAACATTTATAAACAATATTAGGGAATATGGGCAAAGTTCTCTTCAAACTGCTTCCTTCTTTTTGTTGGGTGAAGTATTTTCGGGGTGTTCACAGAGACCTTTCGGGAGGTCTTGATCCATCAAACCACATTAGTCTGGAAGGATTCTTATCTTCTTATCTTCTGTGACATCAAAAGAAGAACTTCTTTTCCAAAGCAACATATTCTTAGACTCAAATTTTAAAATCAATAAACCTTTATGTTGGTTTAACTTAGCAGTCCATACAATGAAATATCTCTTTATACTTAGCTCCTTCACAGTCTAATGTTCAAAGATAATAATATACATAATCCAGACTCTCTGTGTATATTCCATCTTTATGTGGCTTATTTTTCTTACTCTATTACTTTTTCTACAAGTTTAATATTTATTATTGTTACTCCTTTAATCTGTGACTGTCTATCTCTTTTTTATAATAAATTTACCTTCTCTTTACATATTTTCTTCACTCTCCCAAGCCTCTGTACATTTTAAAAACACATGGTGACTCATTTAGAGTTCTTTTATGTCTGAATCTGTCCTTATTGTGTATCTGTAATTCTTTCTGACCAGAAACTGAACTGTTTTTTTTAATGCTGAATGGGTGTGGCTAGGGATAATGCAGCCCTGCCTGCTTGCTCTGCTCAGTCTAGCATGCCAGAGGCATGTTCATTGCATCTGAGAGCCATGCACATTGCCCCATTTTTAGGCACACAGTGGGTCTATGTCTCCATTAAGCAAGTTGTAGCACTCTGCTCACAGACCCCATTTAAATGCTCAGTTTCCTGATAGAGCCAGAGTTTGTGCTGGCAGCACAGCCCAAGGTCCAGAAATCCGTAGTTTCAAAACACGTTTTTTTTCTTTTTCTTTTTTCTTTTTTCTGCTACTGCTGCATCAGGAAAATCTCTCTTAATGGAGCCACTGAGTTAAGCCATGCTTAACTCTGATTTTTTTTCCTAGAATTCCTTCCCAAATTCTCTCAGGTTTTAAGTGGATTTTAGTTGGCCATGTCGATGCCAATTTGTTGTAGGAGGTGGCTTTTTTTGTTTCCCAGCTGCCCAGACTCCCAAAATAATCACACAAAAACTATATTACTTAAACCACTGCTTGGCCCATTAGCTCTAGATTCCTATTGACTAATTTTTGCATCTTAATTTCACCCATTTTATTAATCTGTGTATCACCGCATGGCTGTGGCTTTTTGTTAAGATTCCATCTGGCATCTGTGTCTGGCAGGGCTACATGGCTTTTCTCTGCCTCCGCCTTCTTTCTCCCAGCATTCAGTTTAATTTGCCCTGCCTAGTTCTCACTATTCTGCCCTGTGTAGGTCTAAGACAATTTTCTTTATTAACCAATGGTATTTAAAACATACAGAGGGGAATCCTACATCACTATACAGCATTTATTATAATTGTCTTTGAGCTAGGCGCCTTTGTGACTATTTTCTCCTCTGTTGAATGTACTTTATTAAGTAACCCTGAGTTGTTAAGCAGTTCAAGTTATATTTACTGTTAGTCACTTCCCCATCTGTGCACATACTTTCTTTTGTGCTATTTATATGTCTATGTATTTGAGTATAGATGTTTGCCTAATATTGTAAAAATTAAATTTATAATATCCACATACAGTAGGAAACTTAGAAAATAACAGAACAAAGAAAGAAAAATTAAATTATCTGTATTTCCCAACCCCAGATAGAGGAAAATGCCACAAATTGTTCAATATGCCTAATTTACACATATCTTTCTATCATAAGTGCTCACTTAAAATTTTATTATTGCTATACATTAATTATACATAATGCTTGGTGTCATTTTGATATTTTCATGCTTATACATAGTGTGTTTTGATCATATTCAGCACTCATTTCTCTCTTTTGATCTTTTCCCACTCTTGATGATCCCCTTTCTCTTCCTAAGTAATGCCATTTCAATTTTTATGTCTTTTTATTTTTGACAACTTAGTGAGCTTCATTAGGATTGCTAATAGGACTTTTTCCTTACTGAGCATCCTGTGTCTTATATGATGCACTATGAAAATGTTACATTTATTTCTCTGTTAAAAGTGTTTCTAGAAAGTATCAACCACGTTTTTTCCCTCCAGGATGACTTTTGCCCGATACTGCTCCCTTACAAAGGACCCCCCTATTGAGACTAGATAGCCAGCCTCCAAATTCATCTGGATATAATAAAATTACCCCATTGTTCAGGGGTCTATAATAAATGTATTGAGTTTTTGGGATGCTGGTACATCTCCATCAAAGCACATGCCCTACCTGATCCCAGCTTTTTTTTTTTTTTATAAATGTGCCTATTGTTTCTTCATTCACTGTCTCCCTCGTTTGATCAGTTCCAAAGGTGGCAGGTGGTGGCCCTAAGTAATCATTTTTCTTTGGGCTTCAGATATAATCTTGTTTTGGAATACTTCTACCAAGTGTCCTAACATTAATAAAGTTCAGATGAAGAAATCACCATTGCCCTATGATCTATTAGCTCAAATTTAATTTTTTAAATTTATTTTGTAAAGTTCATTTCCTTTCCTCACACACCCTTGATTTCTTTTTGGTTGCTTAGTCTACTGTATTCAGTCTTGACTGGACAATAAATCTGAATGACAATGGATCTTTAGCAATTCCTTTGGGTACATCCTCTGTCTCACTGACCTGAAAAACTTGAAGTATTATAAGACTTAAGCATGACAAACTATAGGCTGTATGGACTTAAAAAAAAAAAACAACAGCACTGATGATGGAGCCTCATGGCCTTATATGCGATAGATGAGCAGTCTACTACTGAGCCATACTTTAAGCCCCAAGATTTGGATTTTTAAAAAGATGATTTTTATGTGTATAGGTGTTTCATCTGAATATACGTATCTGTACCATATGCATACTCCCTGTAACTGGAGTTATAGACAGTTGTGAATCTCCATGTGGTTGTTGGAAGAGAAGCCAGTACTCTTTTATTTATTTATTTTGGAACAGCCATTTGCTGTGAGATAATGCTCTTGTACCCTTCAAAATTTGTCACTTTTACTGGTTTAATAAAGTGGTGATTTGTCAGTAACCAGGCAGGAAGTATAGGATGGGCAACCAGACTAAGAGAATTCTGGGAAGAGGAAAGTCAGAGACTCAGTCACTAGTCAGATACAGAGGAAGCAAGATGAGAATGTCTTACTGATAAAAGGTACCAAGCCATGTGGCTAAAGAATTATGTGTTAATTTAAGTTGTAAGAGTGAGTTAATAAGCCTGAGATAAGAGACCAAACAGTTTATAATTAATATAAGCCTCTGCATGTTTCTTTGGGACTAAATGACTATGGGACTGAGCAGGGCAGAAAATTCCATCTATAGCCACTTCTCTTACTGTTGAGGCATTTCTTCCACCCAGAGGATTTGAATTTTTTTTTAAAGTTTTTATTGCATTAATTTTATTCATCTACTAGCTGCATGAAGGCAGGATGTTTTTAAATTCTGAGATTATAATATAATTGCAATATTTATCCATTTCCTTCCCCTTCCAAGCCTTCCCACATATTTCTCCCCACTCACCTTCAAATTCATGGCCTTCTTTTCATTAACCTTTGTTTAGGGCTACATTTTAGTGCTTTATACAGTATCTGCATACCAGTACTAAGTACAATATTTTTAAGATAAATGATAAATGTATGAAAACATAAAATCCTTAGCACTGTCAGTCACAGAGTGGATGTTATTTTAATTTATGGCATCTAGTTGAAACATTAATCTATATCAATCTCTCTCAGGTTTTCAGTACTATGTTTTTTATATATATGGAGGACTCAAGGCATCTCCTGTTCGCCTGTTCGTTTCCCTCACCTCTGCTCAGCCTTCCATCAGTGTCTCCTCAATCTCCATTCAGAAAGGGCCAGGCCTCCCATGGGAGTCAACAAAACATGACACATCAAGTTGAGGCAGGACGAACCTCCTCCCCTTACATCAAGGATGGGTGAGGCAACCTAGCATGGGGAATGGGTTCCTAAAAGTCAGTTAATGCTCCAGGGACAGGACCTGAAACCACTGCTAGCAGTCTCACAAACAGACCACAGACCAAGGTACACAACTGTTACATGCAGAAAACCTAGATCGGTCCCATGCAGGCTCCCTAGCTGTCAGTCCAGAATCTGTGAGCTCAGTCCAGCTGTCTCTGTGGGTTGCCCTGTCATGACTTTGACACTTCCATTCCCACTGGCTAGTACAATCCTTCCTCTCTCTCTTCAACAGGACTCCTGGAACTCAGCCCAGTGCTTAGCTGTGAATCTCTGCATCTGCTTCCATTAGTTTCTGGATAAAGGCTTTCTGACGACAGTTAGGATAGTCACAAATCTGATTACAGGAAAGGGCCAATTCAGACACCCTCTCCACTATTGCAGAGAGTCTTAGCTGGAGTCATCATTGTGAACTGTAAGAACGTCATCCTCTTCCTGACTCCCTGAACACTCACTCCTACCACCCCCCAACATGATGCTTAGCCTCCTGTCTGCCCTGCTCATGCCTTCTTTGGCTCCCCCATCTATTTCTGTTTTTTTTCAAAGTTTATTAAATTATGAAAGTTTCCATTTCCGCCCCTCCTCCCAACACCGTCCCACTCCCCCCCTCCCCCTCCTACTCCCTCTCCATCCCTAAGAGCAGTCAGGGCTTCCAGCCCTGTGGGAAGTTCAAGTTCCTCTCCCATCCCTCCAGGTCCAGGAAGGTGAGTATCCAAACAGACTGGATCACAAAAATCCAGTATATGCAGAGGAAACAAGTCCCAGTGTCATTGTCAATGCTTTTCAGAAAGGCTCCGGGCCAGCCACATTCAGAGAATCCGGCCACATTCAGAAAATCTGGTTGGATCACATGCTCGTTCAGTCCCAGTCCAACTGGCCTTGGTGAACTCTCATTAGATCAGTCCCCTTGTATCAGTGGGTGATCGCACCCCTCGCGGTCCTGAGTTTTTTTTCATGTTCTTCCTCTTTCTGCTCCTCATTTGGACCATGGGGGGCTCAGTCTGGTGCTCCAATGTGGGTCTCCGTCTGTATCGCCATCCATCGTCGGATAAGCAAAATCTTCATCAGTATGGTTATAGGCCAAGGCCGGTTCAGGCACCCTCTCCTCTGTCCAGAGAACAATCTGGGGATCTCTCCTTGGACCTAGGATCCCATTTATAATCAAGTCTCTTGTAAACCCTAAAATGACTCCCTTAGTTGAGATATATTCTTCCCTGATCCCATATCCATCCTTCCTCCCTCCCCCCATCTCAGTCCCCCGAGTTTTCCCCATTCCTCCCCTACTCCCTTCTCTCTAACCCTCTCCCCTTCCAACAACCCTCCCACCCACCCCCCCATGCACCCGAGGTTACCTGGGACTCTTGTCTATTTCCAATCTTCAGGAGGATAAGTACATGATTTTCTTCAGGTTCACCTTCTTATTTAGCTTCTCTAGGATCTCGAATAATAGGCTCAAAGACCTTTAATTATGGCTAGAATCCACTTATGAGTGAATACATACCATATTCCTCTTTTTGGGTCTGGCTTACCTCACTCAGTAAAGCATTTTCTATGTCCATTCATTTGCATGCAAAATTCAAGATGTCATTGTTTTTTACCGCTGAGTAAAACTCTAATGTATATATGTTCCACACCTTTTTTAACCATTCTTCTATTGAGGAGCACCTAGGTTGTTTCCAGGTTCTGGCTATTACAAATAGTGCTGCTATAAACATAGTTGAACAAATGCTTTTGCGGTATGATAGGGCATCTCTTGGGTATATTCCCAAGAGTGGAATTGCTGGGTCTTGAGGGAGGTTGACTCCCAGTTTCCTGAGAAACTGCCACACTGATTTCCACAGTGGCTGTACAAGTTTGCATTCCCACCAACAATGGATGAGAGTTCCCCTCTCTCCACATCCTCTCCAGCATAGGCTATCATTGGTGTTTTTGACTTTAGCTATTCTGACAGGTGTAAGATGGTATCTCAAAGTGGTTTTGATTTGCATTTCCCTGATCGCTAAAGAGGTTGAGGACGACCTTAAGTGTCTTCTGGCCATTCGAAGTTCATCTGTTGTGAATTCTCTGTTCAGTTCAGTACCCCATTTTTTAATTGGGTTAATTAGAGTTTTAGTGTCTAGTTTCTTGAGTTCTTTGTATATTTTGGAGATCAGACCTTTGCCTGATGAGGGGTTTGTGAAGATCTTCTCCCAGTCAGAAGGTAGCCTTTTTGTCTTAGTGACAGTGTCCTTTGCTTTACAGAAGCTTCTCAGTTTCAGGAGGTCCCATTTATTCATTGATTCTCTTATTGTCTGTGCTACTGGGGTTCTACCTAGGAAGTGGTCTCCTGTGCCTTTATCTTGTAGACTACTTCCCACTTTCTCTTCTATCTGGTTTAAAGTGGTCAGATTAATGTTGAGGTCTTTAATCCATTTGGACTTGATTTTTGTGCATAGTGATAGATATGGATCTACTTTCATTCTTCTACAGGTTGACATCCAGTTATGCCAGCACCATTTGTTAAAGATGCTTTCCTTCTTCCATTGCATACCTTTAGCCCCCTTGTCGAAAATCAAGTGTTCATAGGTTTGTGGGTTAATATTGGGTCTTTTATTTGATTCCATAGGTCAACTTCTCTGTTCTTATACCAGTACCAAGCTGTTTTCAATACTGTAGCTGTGTAATAGAGTTTGAAGTCAGGGATGGTACTGCCTCCAGAAGTTCCTTTATTGTATAAGATTGTTTTGGCTATCCTGGGTTTTTTGTTTTCCCACATAAACTTGATTATTGTTCTCTCAAGGTCTGTGAAGAAGTTTGATGGGATTTTGATGGGGTTTGCATTGAATCTATAGATTGCTCTTGGTAGAATTGCCATTTTTACTATGTTGATCCTCCCAATCCAAGAGCAAGGGAGATCTTTCCATTTTCTGGTATCCTCCTCAATTTCTTTCTTCAAAGGCTTAAATTTCTTGTCAAATAGGTCTTTCACTTCCTTGGTGAGAGTTGGGATATGATATTTTATGCTATTTGTGGCTATCGTGAAAGGTGAAGTTTCTCTGATTTCCTTCCCTGCTTCTTTATCCTTTGTTTATAGGAGGGTAACTGATTTTTTGGAGTTGATCTTGTATCCTGCCACATTACTAAAGGTGTTTATCAGCTGTAGGAGTTCTTTGGTAGAGTTTTTGGGGTCGCTCATGTATACTATCATATCGTCTGCAAATAATGAGAGTTTAACTTCTTCCTTTCCAATTCGAATCCCCTTGATCCCCTTATGTTGTCGTATTGCTATTGCTAGAACTTCTAGCACTATATTGAAGAGGTATGGGGAGAGTGGACAGCTTTGTCTTGTTCCTGATTTCAATGGAATGGCTTTGAGTTTTTTTCCGTTCAGTTTGATGTTAGCTGTTGGCTTGCTGTAAATAGCTTTTATTATATTTAGGTATGATCCTTGTATCCCTAATCTCTTCAACACCTTTATCATAAAGGGAAGTTGGATTTTGTCAAATGCTTTTTCAGCATCTAATGAGATGATCATATGGTTTTTTTCTTTCAGTTTATTTATATGATGGATTACATTGATGGATTTGCATATGTTGAACCAGCCCTGCACCTCTGGAATGAAGCCTACTTGATCATAATGGATAAATTTTCTAATGTGTTCTTGGAATCGGTTTGCCAGGATTTTGTTGAGAATTTTTGCATCGATGTTCATGAGTGAGATTGACCTGTAATTCTCTTTCTTGGTTGTGTCTTTATGTGATTTTGGTATCAGTGTAACTGTAGCTTCATAAAAAGAGTTTGGCAATGACTCTTCTGTTTCTATATTGTGAAATACCTTAAGGAGTATAGGTATCAGCTCTTCTTGAAAGTTCTGGTGGAATTCTGCATTGAAACCATCTGGCCCTGGGCTTTTTTTGGTCGGGAGGTTTTTGATAACTGCTTCTAATTCTTCACGACTAACAGGTCTATTTAGATTGTTCACCTGGTCTTGATTTAACTTTGGTAAATGGTATTTATCTAAAAACCAATCCATTTCTCGTACATTTTCCAACTTTGTGGCATATAAACTTTCGTAGTAAGATCTAATGATTCTCTGAATTTCCTCTATGTCTGTTGTTATGTCCCCCTTTTCATTTCTGATCTTATTAATTTTGGTGTTCTCTCTCTGCCGTTTGATTAGCTTGGCTAGGGGTTTGTCAATCTTGTTGATTTTCTCCAAGAACCAACTATTTGTTTCATTGATTTTTTGGATTGTTTTCTGTGTTTCTATTTTGTTGATTTCAGCCCTCAGTTTGGTTATTTCCAATCTTCTACTCCTCCTGGGAGAGTCTGCTTCTTTTTTTTCCAGAGCTTTCAGGTGTGCTGTTAAGTCTCCAATATGTGCTTTCTCCGTTTTCTTTAATTGGGCACTTAGTGCTATGAACTTTCCTCTTAGCACTGCTTTCATTGTGTCCCATAGATCTGAGTATGTTGTGTCTTTATTTTCATTAAATTCAAGGAACACTTTAACTTCTTTCTTTATTTCTTCCTTGACCCAGGGATGATTCAGTAGTTGACTGTTCAACTTCCACACGTTTGTAGGTTTTCTGGTGTTAGAATTGTTATTGAATTCTAACTTTATTCCGTGGTGATCCGACAAGACACAGGTAGTTACTAATATTTTTTTGTATCTATGGAAGTTTGCTTTGTTACCGAGTATGTGGTCAATTTTCGAGAAGGTTCCATGAGCTGCAGAGAAGAAGGTATATTCTTTCCTTTTTGGGTGGAATGTTCTATAGATATCTGTTAAGTCCATTTGATTCATTACCTCTAGTAATTCTCATATTTCTCTGTTGAGTTTCTGTTTGATTGACCTGTCCATTGGTGAGAGAGGTGTGTTGAAGTCTCCTACTATTAGTGTGTGTGGTTTGATGACTGCCTTGAGTTCTAAAAGTTTTTCTTTTACATAAGTGGGTGCTTTTATATTAGGGGCATAGATATTCAGGATTGAGAGTTCCTCCTGATCAATTGTTCCTGTTATGAGTATAAAATGTCCATCTCCATCTCTTCTGATTGGTTTTAGTTTGAAGTCAGTTTTATTAGATATTAGAATGGCCGTGCCCGCTTGTTTCTTAGGTCCATTTGCTTGGAAAACCTTTTCCCAACCCTTTACTCTGAGTAGATGTCTATCTTTGTGGTTGAGGTTTGTTTCTTGTAAACAGCAGAATGTTGGATCCTGTTTTCGTATCCAATCTCTTAGTCTGTGCCTTTTCATAGGTGAATTGAGTCCATTAATATTAAGTGATATTAATGACCAGTGGTTGTTGATTCCGATTATTATTTTTTTTTTGTGTGTGTGTGTGTGTAGTAGAGTTTGCGTGTTTCTCTTCTTTGAGTTGTGGTTGTGAAGTGTCGCTAAATGTCTGGGTTATTGTAGGCAGTAATGGCAATTTCATTTCTCTCCCATCAGGACATGGAATGGAAGCTTCCATGTGAGTCTGTATTTCTCTTATGCTGCTTTATGTCAGCTTCAAGTTACGGACAGAGGAGGAGGGGCATCAAGAATTCACATAATCTCACAAAAAGTGCTTGCTTCGTGTTCTTTTTTTTACACATACATACATACACACACATGCACGCACGTGCGCGTACACACACACACAGTCTGTTTCTTATCTAGCCATCTTTTTAAACCATATATACCTTACAGAAAATCCCAAATCCTCTGGTAATAACTGAATATAATTATCCATAATCACTCACTAAATTTGTGTGTTAAAATTGAGCTTTTCCTGCTGAATATTCCTGGTTTACTAAAGGTTGAACCTAGCACTGGTTGTTTGAATTTCAAGGGTTTGACTGATGGATGTGAACATGCAAAACAGTCCCTGATACTACCTGAGTCATGACTGACATATTTTCCCTTTACTCATTTTAAATTGAAAACTTCAGATCGACAGTGTTAATATTCTTCTTTTCTTATATTAATGATCTGTATGTCCTTGTGCTATGTTCTCTGGCCTGGGGATTATGGGACTCAGGGTTTTGTCTCCAGCGTTTTCCTGATACTGATGGATGACATCAGTTTATGTTGTACACTGCTGCACATGTGTCAGCCGTGAGGGAACATGATTGGTGCATATCTCTGACTCCTGACTGATGGGAGAAAGCAACTGTCAGCTGAAAAATGATTTAAAATTATAAAAGAGAAATACAAACGTTTGTCACTTGTATGCTTAAAGTTATAAGTTAAGATTCTGTCATTGCATAGGCTAGATATGAAGACACGTTTAGAATACAAAAGAGGGTAGTACCACAGAGTTCTGGAACATTCATGGTGGAAGGGCCTGTGGTAGATCATTCAATCAATAGCTGTTTCCAGGTACTGTTCTTGGGGCTTGGCGTATGGTATGAAACAAACATCATCTAATCCAATTCCATCTCTAAGAATACAGACACTTTAATTTCTCCAAAGAATATTGGGCTTGTTTAAAAATCACAAAGCAAGTTTAGGACAGGTGTAGGCTAGGACCCCGGGCTCCTGACACCTAGACAGCTGTATTAAATATCTTCTCTACTGCTAGCCTGGATTATGATACAGTCATGAGTGGACAGATTCTTCCAAGTGTCTTGGTGCAGGTAGGTGCTTTTCAAAGTCTTCAAGTGTCCTGAGGAAATAGTACCAGTTCCCCCTCTTCTCATTCTGAACAAAACAAGGTCAGGCCATGTAACATGAGTGCCGGCTTCTTGAGATATCTGTTCCCGCCCAGTACCCCACAACCGGCAAGTCCCAAGGAAAAATCACACACAGAACTCCATAAGATTATAAACTGATTGGCCCTTTAGGTCAGGCTACTTATTAGCTCTTATAACTTATGTTACCCCATTATCCTTATATACATTAGCACATGGCTCAGTACCTTTTTCAGATGTCAGCTTACATGTTGCTTCTTCAGTGATCTGCGCAGGAGTGGTGGAGGGAGTTTCCTCCTTCCCAGAATACTCCCAGTCTCTTTGCTCCACCCCTACTTCCTGTCTGGCTTTCCCACCTATACTGCCTGCCTGGCCAATAAGTGTTTTATTAAAATATGATTGACAGAATACAGACAATTCTCCCACACCAAGACCAGGCAAAATAGGTAGGTATTTGTGGGGTTTAGTCACCTGAACAGTGTTTGCTTGGTTTGTGCTTATGTGTGTGTGTATTCAACTTGGTAGATTTTGAAGTAGGTGGATAGTATCTTAAGAGTCAAAACTGAGAAAAAATCAGCCAAGACGAGGTAAATATAGCTTGGTAATGGTCTCTAGGACTGATGTTATATATTTCTCATGAACTAAAGCTCCCTAAAATGCTGTATTTTACCTGATTAATGGTCAAAGTTTCTGGGGTCTTGCATATAGCTGGTGCTGGTGAGTTAGTTGTAGGCAGGCCTGAGCTAAGTTATCAAATAGAACACTATTGAAGATGATGACATTACTGAATGCAGAGTGCATGGTCCTGATCTTCTGAACCCTGAACTTTTACCCTGCTGTCAGGTGACTTCTATTTAGTTTTCCCTTCTCCCTCCAACCCACACTCGACAAATTTCCATGAGGAGAGATCTGGCCTATATTTCATGCCGCACAGAGCTGAGAGCTATAAGAATTAGGAAGCTTGCCACATTAACACATCTTATTCTCCAAGACAAGAGTGCCAGTCACTGTGATTGGCAGGGAGATGCTGTTCATTGTTAATTAGTTATAACTGCCAGTTCAGAGACTTTCTGGAACTAGGGAGATTCAGGCAGGTTGTTGATTTCCTCATTTAAAACTTGACCACAGCACATTTTTTGGAGGAAATTGAATACCTTTAATTATTAAAGTCTACTCAAACTTTTTCACACATGCTTCTGCTAGTGGCAGTGTGTTTCATAAGGTTTTACAGTTTTGTGCTCTTATCTACAACATGGTACTTGTATGATGAGATAGAAAGAAATGAGAGACCTTCATTTGCTGTAATTTTCTGAAATATTTTAAAGGATTTCTTATGTTTTCTAAAGAAAAATCTAAAAGAGTTGAATGAGTCCTAGTGTTAAATTTTCAGTTTGAAAATGTGACCACTGGAAGTTAGAGATATACATTATAAAGACTGGTTTAGGGGGTCTGGAGAAATAGCTCAGTGGTTAAGAAGGCTTGCTTCTGTTCTAGGGCAAGTGAATTTAACTCCCTGAACCCAAATTGGACTGCTTATGACCTTTAACTCCAGCTCGAAGGGATCTAATATCCTCCTCTGGCCTCTGCAGGCACCTAGACATATGTGGATTTCACACACATTAACACGCACGCACACACACACACACACACACAGAGAGAGAGAGAGAGAGAGAGAGAGATGTGGACTTCACATATATTAACATGCTCACACAAACTAATAAATATTTTATAAAAGGAAGATTTGATGCTTATCTTTTTTAGACTAGACAAGGAAACTTTGAAGGTCATGGTCTCTTTTTCTAGTGCTGAACACTCCCTTGACATACTTTTACACTTAATGTACTTGATTCCTTCTTCTGACTTTTCTAAATTTCCATTAGAAGAAGCCACTTTTATAACTATTATCTGCTAATTCACTAATTTCAAAACTTACATAAATGTGTTTTGGTGATGTGTAGCAGTTTTCTTTTAATTGGAGCATTTCCTCTAGAAAGGAGAAAGGGAACTCATGAGACTCAGTAAGTAAATAACTCACAAGTTTCTGGAAATTCCTGAAACTAACAAGATTCACAATACCCCTCCCCAAAGTTCTGGAAGCAGTATATGACTGCTGAGGGAGGAGTCTTTGAAGAGATTCTATCTCATCATGTGGCCTACACATAAAGCAGAGAACTCCAGAGTTACAGTGCCTGGGAGTCATCACCTGTGCTGTGGGAGAATTTTGTGTGACCTGTCAGAATAGCTAAACTCAAAAACACCAATGATAGCCTATGCTGGAGAGGATGTGGAGCGAGGGGAACACTCATCCATTGTTGGTGGGAATGCAAACTTGTGCAGCCACTGTGGAAATCAGTGTGGTGGTTCCTCAGGAAACTGGGAGTCAACCTCCCTCAGGACCCAGCAATTCCACTCTTGGGAATATACCCAAGAGATGCCCTATCATACTACAAAAGTATTTGTTCAACTATGTTCATAGCTGCATTATTTGTAATAGCCAGAACCTGGAAACAACCTAGGTGCTCCTCAATAGAAGAATGGTTAAAAAAGGTGTGGAACATATACACATTAGAGTTTTACTCAGCGGTAAAAACAATGATATCTTGAATTTTGCATGCAAATGGATGGAAACAGAAAACACTTTACTGAGTGAGGTAACCCAGACCCAAAAAGAGGAATATGGTATGTACTCACTCATAAGTGGATTCTAGCCTTAATTAAAGGTTTTTGAGCCTATAATTTGTGATCCTAGAGAAGCTAAATAAGAAGGTGAATCCAAAGAAAATCATAGAGTTATTCTCCTGGATATTGGAATTAGACAAGATTGCCAGGCAAACTTGGGTGCACAGGGCGTGGAGAGGTTGAAGTAAGGGGAGATGGTTGGAGAGAAGGGAGAGGGGGAGGATTGGGGATGGCTTGGGGGAGTGGGATGGGGGAGGGAGGAAGGATGGATGTGGGAGCGGGGAGGTGTGCATCTCAACTAAGGGAGCCATTTTAGGGTTTACATGAGACTTGATTCTGGAGGGGTTCCCAGGCCCAAGGATAGGTTCCCAGATTGTTCCCTGGGCAGCGGAGGAGAGGGTGCCTGAACTGGCCTTAGCCCATGACCATACTGATGAATGTTTTGCATATCACCATAGAACCTTCATCTGGCGATGGATGGAGATAGAGACAGAGACACACATTGGAACACTGGACTTGACTCCCTGGGTCTGGATGGGAAGCAGATGGAGGGAGAGTGCGGGCAAGGAAGGCAGGATCGGAGGGAACCTTCATCTGACGATGGATGGAGATAGAGCCGGAGACCTACATTGGAGCACTGGACTGAGCCCCCAAGGTCCAAATGAGAAGCAGAAGGAGGGAGAACAAGAAAAAGGAAGTCAGGACCGCGAGGGGTGCGTTCACCCACTGATACAAGGGGACTGGTCTGGTGGGAGCTCACCAGGGCCGGCTGGACTGGGACTGAAGGAGCTTGTGATCTGGCCGGATTCTCTGATTGTGGCTGACATGGGGGCTGACTGGGAGGCCATTGACAATGGCGCTGGGTCTTGTTTTGTCGCATGTGCTGGCTTTCTGGGATCCTGGTCTGTTTGGATGCTCACCTTCCTGGACCTGGAGGGAAGTGGGGGAGGAACTTGGACTTCCCACGGGGCAGGAGGCCCTGACTGCTCTTGGGACTGGAGAGGGAGGAGGGGAGGAAGTGGGGAGAGTGGGAGGGTATTGGGAGGAGGGAAGGGACTTGGACTTCCCAAGGGGCAGGAAGTCCTGACTGCTCTTGGGTCTGGAGAGGGAGGAGAAGAGGGAGTGGGGGGAATGGGAGGGTATTGGGAGGAGGGGAGGAAGTGGAAACTTTTTTATAAATAAATGAATAAAAAAGATTAAAAAAAAAGAATTTTGTGTGATGCAGCTACTTTTGAGTCATTCATGATCCTGTAAGTAATCTGTCACCCATATTCCTGTAAGTAAATCCAGTAAACTCCCTCACTAGTTTCTCAAGGTGGACTTTGATAGAATTGTAACTCTGGTCAATAGTTCCCTATATGGAGAGAGTAGACATTCCGCATCTCCCAGGAAATATTTACACAACAGGTGGCAAGATGTAAATATCTCAGTAGAATTGAGCACTAGGTCAACTTCTTTATAGATCCCATATTCCTCTGGTTTATTGCCTTGGGGAGAAGGCTGTTTACTATTAGTTTTTCTCTGTTATTTACTGAAAATCTTGAGAAAATCATACTCAGTTATTAGCAGTCATGGGTTTTTGTAAATGATGTTCAGAATGGTAGATCAGAGAATATTTATATGTTGAAACTTCATATTTATAAAGTGGAAAAATCCACCATCTGTCTGGGTCTGTGGCCCCAACATAAACACTATTTTTCCCTAACTGGACCGATATGGAGCCATGGGAACTAATGAGACACAATTCACGGAGCAATATCGGAAGGGCATCTCAGGCTTCCCTCATTCCTGAAGATTTACCCGTGTTTATTATTCAAACACCTTTTATCCCCCAGGTAAACCAAGGTGGAAACTCATTAATCTTCTCTTTCCAGGGAAGCGGGAATACCAAAACACCTTCAACTTAAGTCACCAGCTTGGAATCAACACCTCTCCCTGGGCGATCGACATATTCACAAAAGGGAAGGAGCAATAGATCCTAGAGTCTTTTGTTTGGTGGCTACCAGTGGTCTGGAAGGATTGTAGCTGCGCTTGGAAACTAAGCATGTCCAGAGAATCTGGCTGCAAATATTTTGTATGAAATATGGGCCTACAACCATCTTGGATGTTTCCTTTAGGAAATAGAACAACTCAGCATCTAGCCATTCAAAGCGTAATCTGAATGGAGCCTTGTCATTCAAGGTGTGGTCTTCCACAAAAGCCAGTATTTCTCTTGGGAACTTTTCAGAAATGTGTAGTCTTAGTTTTCTCCTAGACCCATTAAATCAGAAACAGAATTTTAAACAAGATCCATGAGTTAAAACTGGTCTTAAAGATTTTTGGTTTCGTCTGAGTTTAAATTCTAGATCTGTAAATTATTCAGTGTTGTAACTTTGAACATGCTCATTAACTGCCCTAAGCCTGTGAAATTGAAATAGGGGTAATCATCATCTCTGTTTCATGGGATTTGGATGATGACTGCATGGTTAATTACACACAAAGCATTGAGATGAAGCCTGTTATATAGTAAGTCTCTAAATAGAGGAGTGACATGGCCATAAGGTGTGGTTTAGGAACTTGTACTGGAGTGAGACAGGAGTTTGGTCCTTATCCTGAAGGATGATTAGTCTTTAGGAATTGTTTCTTCCCTAAGGATCTCGTGGTTTTTCCAGTGCTGGGGAAGGTTGTGGAATGTCTATTTTAGCTCAAGGAAGATGTTTAATGTCATATACCGTGTATGTGAAGAATATACCCCTTGATTTTTATCATTGAGGTACAGACAAAGGAAAAGGAAGAAAAAACAGTAGACAATGGGTTCCACCATATGGGCATCAAACTTCTGCTTCAGCACTGGAAGAAGGAATTTAAAAAAAATATTTATTTTATTGCTTTTAATTGTGTGTGTGTGTGTGTGTGTGTGTGTGTGTGTGTGTGTGTATTTGCACATGCATAAAGGTGCCTTGGGAGGTCGAAGTGGATGTCAGATCCCCTGGAGTTGGAGTTCCAAGTATTTGTGGGCTGTTTTATGTGGGTGCTGGCAATCAAACTTATGTCCTCTACAGGAGCAGAGCACATTATTAACTGCTGAGCCATCTTTCTAGGTCTCAGAAGAGAAGGTTTATAAAGAGCCAACCATAGACCCAATTATTTGTCTTAGGGCTAAACATAAGCAACCAAGAGCTTCCAATACAGTTGGAAGCAGGGGCTCTAGCTTTACATACAGTTGTTTGAGATACTGCTGTGATATCATGATTTTCCTAGCTCCTTCTGTCTTGGCAGTGTTTCGGAGAGATCAAGGTACTATTAAGTCACATCCTCTGTTGTGAGCAATGAGTTTGAGCACTGTGTTTTCATGGGCAAGTGGTGTTGAACTCTGTCTATACCTTCCTCTTGCTTTACTTGTTCTCCTCCTTATCTTGGCAAGGCCGTTTTAAGTCTACTTTGAGGTATAATACCATACCATGGACTTGTGTGCAGCCCTAAAAGCAGTTTCTCTGGCCCATTTTCCTTGGACTTCCTTATCCTTTTCTCTCTTTCCCTACCATTTTATATCAAATATTTGCTTTTATTGCAGCTGATAAATTATCATTTTGTTATGCAATTCTTTTATTTAAACAAGATTACTCTGAATCTGAAGCTATTTTGTTGTGTTTGGAGTCAGAAAACATGAAGAAAGAGCCATTTTGAGACAAGAACAAAAAAAAAACTCCCACATTTTAGTTCAGTTTTTCTTTTCTTTAAATGGGATTGTAGATTTCTGAGTCTAATTCTGACAAGTGAAAAACAATTGCTTCTATGGGATTTTATGAACCCTTTGAGCTGGTATTATCTAAGGCCTCCACTCCTGCTAGATAAACCTTTGGACTTTGTGATCTTGCTATGTCCTGTCTATTCCACCTGGCTGCTGGTATTCACAATCCACTAGTTGACAAACTGAATCAGTGTCATTATGGATTGAATCACATATGCCATGAGAATACTGAGATCATCAAAATGTGGCTTCTTTCCTCTGGTAACTCATGATCTGTCTGTAGTGGTGACTGTATATTATGCTAATGTGTTTTTTATTCTTTGGTAGAAGCATAGAGACCAAATAAATTATATAGTACTCTAATGAGAATTTTTCAAATATTCTAGTTATTTTAGATATTTTGTTTCTCGTTGACCACAGAAATATCCTAATGAATATGTTCATTTTGATGCCCAAATTCTAGATGATTTCTGTGTAAATTTGTCATCTTGTGCAGTATATGCCATACATAGCTGTGTGAAGCCGCAGGGCGATTGGTAATGAAAAGTCCCCAGACTATCTTGACACAAAATATACAGCTTTAATAAACAGAGGTAAGACTTACAACAGCTTACACCAGAATCCAAACTATCTGTCCGGACACAGGAGCCAGGCGAAAAGAGAGCTAGCTGAGCGTGCTTGCTAGGTTTATAGGCAGGCTTTAGCCTGAGGGCGGCACACCCCAAAAACAGAATGTGATTGGCTGATCTTCCCTATCATCTCCCCCTTTTTTTCTAAAATAATACAGAACCAAACCAAATACAACTATACAATAGAAGCAAATAATAAATATAAAGTTACAAACAACGAACAATGTTAAGCAAGAAACATATAACAAAAGTTCTGCTAAACATTCTATCTCAGGGAGTCTAAATAATGTAGATGGTAACTACAACTATCTAATCTTCAACTCCATCAAAGATCTGAGAAGGAAAATAATTTTACTCAAGCAGCCCGGAAGTACAAGCGGGAAACTTCCGAAATGTGCAACGAATGGAAGAGGCAACTGTATACCTGGGCAATCACCCAAAGTCTCATATGCAATGTTGAGTCAACCAACTTTGGCTAAGGCCTGATGTAACTGACATGCCATTTTTCAAAGGCAAGAAACCTTTTAGGACTCTCTCACCCTGTCTTGGCAAGATAAGACAATCCTGCTTTTATCCATTTAGGATATTCTGTAATTCTGTCAGTGGTTGAGGTATGGGCTTTTTCTTTGCCCAAAGGCCAGTTCTGCCAGGAAGAAGACAAGCTCCATGTGGAGTGTCTTTGGTGCTCAACGTTCTCTCGGGAGTAGAGCGGTGATGCCAGGAGCGATTGTGTCTCACTACTATAGAACTATGAGTTAGATTAAAGGTCATTTTTCACAGCTTTTCGAAGAGGTTGAAGATTATACTATCTATACTAAGTATGATCTCTATGCATCTAAATAACCTGATTAGCCTAAATATAAATATAATAAACATATATGACTATTGATTTCTATTTATCTAACTTGATGACTAAGAGAATGAACAACTGTGCAATGAGTGAGGACAATGGCCTCCAAATGTAAACAATGTATATCATTCTTAATCAGAGGTAGAAATGTAAATATATGTATATATATTAATACAAATAGAGGTAGAAGCATGCTCACATACAATATTCAATATATCAGTGTACAAAAATCAACACCAATACAATTTTCTAAAAACAATAACTCACAAATACCAATATATTATTATCCCAATCTATCCCCTCTTCTTTTTTTTGATAAACACCCCTGAGCTTACAAAATACCTCCCCCATTCCCTCATCCCTATATCAACTATAAACAACTCCTAAATGGTGTCCCTAAACCTGAGGGCAAATTCTACTGGGAGACGGGACGTCGTCCTCTAAAATTGCTTCCAGCTGTCACGGGGGCGACGTTTCTCTTAGGGGGTCCTGTGAAAATAATTGATGGTAAAATTCCCATATAAACATTTGGTGTGAGAGAGTTGTAAATAGTCTCTGTATAAGTTGAGGAGGTCTGGCCAGAGTGTTGTCAAATATTGTGCATCATCCAGAACTGTTTTGTGTAGCTGGAACCAAAAAAACAGGTCTAAAAAAATAGCGCTATCAACATTATGACGTCATAGTAACCAGCTGGAGTTGATGTTGTGGGGCCCCATCTTCATCCTAGAAGCTTTAAAGATTACTGCAGGAAAATTTATTGTTTGTCATGGGAAAGTTAAACATTATCTACGAAGACATATACAGACACACACATGTATGTATGTATGTGTATATATATATATATATATATATATATATATATATATATATATATATATATATATATATAAACAGATGTGGGGAAAGGCAAAGAAAATTTATCAATTATATTTATTCTGTCCCGTACCTCAGCTTTTGACATGAGACAGAAACTCTGGGATATCTCTTATCAACAGACTTGGAAATGAAGAGGGACTGAGCCATTGTCCAACTCCAAAACCAGCTCTACATATTTATAAATAAATGCACATTAGTACATATTAAAAAAATAGTAATACTTACCTAAACTATTTGGATTCATTGTTGATCCTCTTTTGGTCGTAGGCAGTTTCTATATTCAATTATCCAGGGTCCCTTGGATCGTTTGAAAATGAGCCTTCTCCTGTGAAGACAAGAAGAGAACCCTGCCCCCAACCTATATATTTCTCTTACCTTTGGTGTGATTATTATCCTTGTAAGTGAGTTATCATTTTTCTCTTTCAAGAGGCTTCTCCTCTTCAAACCGAACCTTTATTAATTTTGATGGTATCCACAATTTTTCCTCTTCTGTGGAAACAAGAGCAAAACCCCTTCCCCAACGCAGCACATCTCCTGGCTTCCACTGTGAGGTCAGCACATCCTTGAAATAAATTGGTTGATTTAATTCAGCAGACTTTTCCAATATCCAATATCTTTCTGCAGCGGTTGTCCCCTTCTCATTAGCATTGAGAAAATTCAAGGTTAATAAAGCATTATGTAACCTATTCCTGGGGGTATTTTCCACCCCTTTCTGTTTGTTCAACTTATCTTTTATAGTTCGATTTGACCTTTCTATAACTGCTTGACCTGTAGGATTGTATGGTATACCTGTAACATGCTTAATATTATAATAAGCAAAAAATTATGTCATTTTCCTAGAAACATAAGCTGGACCATTATCCGTCTTTATCTGTGTAGGTATACCCATGATAGCCATAACTTCTAATAAATGAGTGATTACTGAATCAGCTTTTTCTGAGCTTAAAGCAGTTGCCCATTGAAAACCTGAGTATGTGTCAATGGTGTGATGTACATATTTTAATTTGCCAAATTCTGGAAAGTGAAACACATCCATCTACCAAATTTCATTCCTTTTAATACCCTTTGGATTAGTCCCTGCAGGCAATGGTGTTTGGTTATAAAAAGAGCAAGTAGGGCATTTCTTTACAATCTCCTTAGCTTGTTGCCATGTAATAGAAAACTCTTTTTTCAAGCCTTTGCTATTGACATGATGTTTTTTATGAAATTCAGATGCCTGCAGCACACTACCAATCAATAAGTGATCAATATCTGCATTACCTTGTGCTAGAGGACCTGGCAGACCCATATGAGATCAGATGTGTGTTATATACATATATATACATATACATAGGGCAGGCTGAGAGTTATTATAAGTAAGTACTGTGAAGGCAAACTTTTCTCTATCTTTTTCTTGTAAAGGTATAGTGAAGAAACAATCTTTCAGATCAATAACTATAAGAGGCCATCCCTTTGGTAACAGGCAGGGCAGAGGAATTCCAGATTGCAGGGGGCCCATAGGTTGAATAACCTTGTTGATAGCTCTAAGATCTGTCACCAGTCTCCATTTACCAGATTTTTTTCTTAACAACAAATACAGGAGAATTCCAAGGGCTGGTAGATTCTTCTATATGTAGAGCATCTAATTGCTCTTGTACCAATTGTTCTAAAGCCTGTAACTTTTCCTCAGCTAAAGGCCATTGTTTAGTCCATATTGGTTTCTCAGTCAACCATTTTAGAGGCATGGCTGTTGGTACCTCTGAAGGGCCATCAATTGTGTTGTGTTCTTGTATAGCTCTAATGGCCGGTTTCCGCCATCTGTAATATCTTGTACTATTTTCCTCAGGAATATGTAGAAGGAACGGTGGACTGCGTCCCCGCCCACCACCCGGCTAGCTTTACCCGAAATAATTACATGAAAACTGTATTCATTTAAACACTGCCTGGCCAATTAGTTATAACCTCTTATTGGCTAGCTCTTACATATTGATTCAACCCATTTCTTTTAATGCGCGTTGCCACTTGACTGTTTACTTACCGGGATGAGTCTAACCAGGGTCCATCTTGGAGAGGAGAGCTATGGTGTCTGCTTGCCTCTGCTTTCTTTCTCCCACAATTCTGTTCTGTCTACTCCACCCACTTAAGGGCTGGTCTATCAAAAAGGCCAAGGCAGTCTCTTTATTAACCAATGAAAGTAACACATAGACAGATAACCCTCCTCCATCATTTCCCCTTTTTCTGTTTAAACAAAAAAGAAAGGCTTTCACGTTAACATAGTAAAATTATATATAACAAAACAGTTATCAAGCAAGAATTACAGTTACAATATTTATATCTACTTTATCTTTTATCATAACTAAGGAAAACTATAACTATAACTAACCATTCTTCAACTCCATCAAAGACTCCAGAAGGATATAATATTACCTAAGCAAATAAGAAATAAGCAACTTCAAAAACTCCAGAAATGACAGAGACATCTTGCTGCCTGGACAGTCACCCAAAGTTCTTTTGTAACGTTGGGGCATCCATCTTCAGCCTTCAGGCCCATAGTTTCCATCAGACATTTCCATGAAGCAGGAAATTTCAAAGGCAGTTCAGTCACTATCTGGTGTGTCCTGCAGAATGTCTCGCAGACTCTTTCATTAATCAGGAACCCCAAAAGACCATCTCACCTTTAGACAAGTTCAGTAGTCCTCTCTCTGCAGGTTCTTTGTATCCAATCTATGCATCAGTCCAGGTAAGAGCAGTTTCTTACCCAAATGGCTATCAAACTCCATAAGGAGCCTCTTCGATGCCCATCATCCTCTTGAAGTAGATTGGTGTTGCCAGGAGCAGACGTGTCTCAATGTCACGAAAAGCCCTAAGTTATTAAAACATTAAATGCCATATTCTAAAATCTTTGAAAGATATGAAGAATGCCTATCTAAATGAAATATATCTCTATATATCTAGAAAATCTAACTAACATGACTACAAGATTGACTATTATTGATAATTATCCATTAACAACCTATATTTCCTAATTATACATTACATTTTTAAATGAGCTACACAATCACAATACCTTAATCAAGATCAGAAATACATATACATATAACAAAATTGACCTTAAATTCCATACCAATGCAAATTATTCATATCTATATCATATCCCCCTTTAAATATAAAAGAACATTTATAAACAATATTTGGGAATATGGGCGCAGTTATTACTCTCCAAACTTCTTCCTGCTGAATAGGGGCGCTGTTAATCAGGTCTTTCATGATACCCTGTGTGCTAGGTTCATCTCAGTTGGCAATTGAATGAAGTAATTTCTTGAGTGTGTTCACAGCAACCTTTCAGGAGGACATGGTCTATCATACCATACTGGTATAGAAACAATCCACAGGGTCTCATCCTCTGTGAAAACAAAAGAAGACCCTCTCCAAAGCATCATATCCTTAGACCCAAATTTGAAAGTCATTATACCCTTATGATATCCATTCTGGCTTAGCTTGGCAGCCCATATAATGAAATGTCTCTCTGTACTTAGCTCCTTCATAGTCAAAAATTTTAAAGAAAACACAATGTACAGAATCCAGACTCTCTGTGAATTTTTCATTTTTATGTGGCTTATTTTTATTTATTTCTTTTAATCGACAACTATCTTTACTCAGTCTCTTTAAAGACTTTACCCTTTTTTAAGGCATTAACTTTATTCTATATATTCTTTTTCTTCTCTCTCCCAAGCCTACGTACAGTCATCCAACATTGTGACCCATTTAGAGGTCTTGTATTTCTGAATCTGTCCTATTGTGAATCTGCATTATTTTTAGTATCCAAGAGCACTTCTTAATATGCTAAGCAGTTCTTAAAAACTTAAGTTGCACCATGTAGAGGTAATACGGTACCGCCTATTTCCAGTCTAAACCTTAACTGCGCTTTTACTATGATAATTACTATCGTTCCTGCCTGAGGTCAGCACGAGCCAGAGCCGCTCAAGTACAGTTCCAGGCACACAGCAGGCCCACATTGGAGCCACACTCAACAGTTTAATTCTGAGACTGAGCGTGCAGCACAGAAACTCTTTTCATCCAAGAAACTGCCAAATCTGATGCGCAGAGCACTGAACAGCCTGCAAACATCTTTCTGTATGGCGGCAGAAATCCTCCATGCTCTCCCATCTGCCTAAGCCTGGTCCCGCAGTCTGCCCAGGTGGGGAGAGCAGGCATGGTCTCAGAGTATTTTCCTCCTGATCCCGAGCCGGAGTGGGAACACAAACATCTGGGCCCAGAAATGCTCCATAACTGGAGTTTGTACCAGCGGCAAGACCCAGGAAGCTGCGTTTTAAAATGGCTCAGCTTTTTTTCTGCCGCTAATGCTTCTGAAACAGGAAATCTCTCTACAGCACGCCCTAGCAAACAGCAGAATCTGTGTTAAACTCTCTTTCCCTTATTTTTAAGCTCTCTCAGGTTTTTAAGTGGATTTAGTTACCAAGTTGGGCGCCACTCTGTAGAAGAAATGGTGGACTGCGTCCCCGCCCGCCACCTGGCTAGCTTTACCCAAAATAATTACACGAAAACTGTATTCATTTAAACACTGCCTGGCCAATTAGTTATAACCTCTTATTGGCTAGCTCTGACATTTTGATTCAACCCATTTCTATTAATGCGCGTTGCCACTTGACTGTGGCTTACTGAGACGAGTCTAACCAGGGTCCATCTTGGGGAGGAGAGCTATGGTGTCTGCTTGCCTCTGCTTTCTTTCTCCCACAATTCTGTTCTGTCTACTCCACCCACTTAAGGGCTGGCCTATCAAAAAGGCCAAAGCAGTCTCTTTATTAACCAATGAAAGTAACACATAGACTGATAACCCTCCTCCATCAGGAATATAGGCTCTAGAAGCAGCAGAAATGTTAATTTGGGTTTCCATTGCTGCAATAGGTCACAGCCCCATAAATTCACTGCAATATTGACTACATATGGCCTTAGTTTTCCTATTTGTCCGTCTGGACCTATACCAATTGACCTATCTCGTGCTTTGTCTTACTCGAGATAGAGTTCCAATTCCTAGGAACTGAATATCTACCTCCTGAAGAGGCCAATGCGGATGCCAAGATTCTGGAGTAATGATACTTACATCTGCACCTGTGTCCAGTAAGCCGGTAATAAATTTGCCATTTACACACACTCTTAGCTTTGGTCTTTGTTCATTTATAGAAGTCTGCCAGAATATGTATTTACTTTGTCCTCTTAGATTTTTTGATTCATTCACCACATTTAACTCATCCTTCAGGCCGTTATTGCTTTTAACAGCAGGCATGGGGCATTCTAACTTCCCTGAAGAAGCATGTTGTCTGCAGTGATCGGAAATGACTGGACCACATTTGCCAGGGGGGCCTTCGAGAGGCCCCCTATTGAGTTTCCCAATGGCAACGGGTTGCCTTGTTTATCTCTTGTTGACCTATACTCATTCGTCCAATGCCTGCCCTTTCCACATCTCCTACATAAACCTGAAGGCTGAGTCCTCCTATTCCTGTTATTCCTAGAAGAGGCATTATTCCTGGAATTCCATTGTCTGCAGTCCCTTTTCATGTGTCCCATTTTGCCACAATGAAAGCATTTTGTAATCTGATGTCTCCTTTTACCTTTGGAAATTGCTTCTTGCACCCATGTTTCATTGCCATAATCAAATGTATCAACATTCATTGTATGTAAAACCCATTCATCCAAAGGCGCTGATCTGATCTTTAAAGGCCCCAGGATCCTTTTGCATTCTACATTGGCATTCTCATAAGCCAAAGACTCAATTACTATATTTCTTGCATCTGGATCAGGTATCCCTATTTGTACAGCCTTAGTTAGTCTTTGTAAAAAGTCACTAAAGGGTTCTCTCTGACCCAGTTTTACCCTGATATATGATTCTACTCTCTGACCTGAGTCTTGAACCCTGTCCCAGGCCCTTAGCACTGCTGTGGCACATATGGATAAAATGTTTTCATCATAAAGAGCTTGTTCCTGAGGATCAGAGTAAAGTCCTTCACCTATAATTTGATCTAGAGAAACCTCAATTCCTTTCGCTGATTCTTGTTGTTGTAAAAGTCTGGCCTCTTGTTTGAATAGGCATTTGAAATGCCATCAAAGTCCGTTCTCCAGGACAGCTGACGTGAGCTGGTTCCAATCTTGAGAGGTGGCCCTGCTGCTGAGAGCCCAGGATTTTAACATCTCTCTAGCAAAGGATGAATGTAGTCTATAATTCACAATTGCTTGTTTAAATTCTTTCAGATCATTCTTACGTATAGGATCCCAGGTATGTTCTTTAATGACCTTAGGGTTTTTGGAGCCAGTTATCTTTTCTGATGTTATTACTGGAAAGGCAAGTATAGACAGGTATACTCTGTGTAGACTCAGAGTTTTCGGAGGTAAATGTTGCCTTTCTACCTTTTGCTCCTGTTCATCAGAGTCTATGATTTCCTCAATTTTATTAAATCTGCTCACCATTGCCTTCTGTAAGTCCTGAATCTCCTGTCCAGTATTATGCTCCAAAGCCTTCATTAATGATTCTACGGCATGGAGCTTGTCCGTCAGAGACACCATTTCCTCCCTGGACACTATCGCCTTCATTGATAATTCTAAGGCGTGGAGCTTGTCCGTTAGAGATGCCATATCCTCCTTGGACATAATCCTCATGGCATGTACTGTGCCTTCTTGTATGGAAATCCTGTCAATTAATCTATCATACCCTTTTGATAAAGTCCAATTTTCACTTTCAATGATTTTAATCCTCTCAGCTAATATCTCAGCACTTACAGTCATGGACTGGAGGTTACAAGTCACTTTGGTTGTTCCCTCTTTGAGAACTCCAAACTCTGATCTAGTCTCCTCTTTGAAAACTCCAAACTCTTTTTTGAGGAGGTTGGTGTCAGTCTGAATTGTCCTTAAGGTTTTAATCTCTGCCCTCAGCATTATATATTCAATCTGTAAGGACTGAATCATCCTTATAAAATATCCAAACACCAGAAAAGCGACAGGTCCCAGAAATAACCAAGTAAGAGGAATATCAGAAACCTCATGGAGGATATCCTCCATGGTGCAATTAAAAAGGCCATTGAACTTTTGGATAGTAATAGTTTCTGACATGTTCAATCAAAAGAAATTGTATTTATTTATTTGTTTTCAACTGAAAAGAAAAATCTTACCTGTAATGACCCTTGTCTGCCAGTAAGCGGCGGGGGCACACCTGAATCCACATGGCAATGGTGCCGGCCCAGAAAGCAAATTCTAAAATATATACTCTCAAATCCAGAGATTAAATTCACAGATCGAGTGCTGGGGGAAGACAGTGCCCAATGGGGGTAGCAAAAGCCAAGGAATTTAGTTGCGCGGCCCCGCGAGTGCGGCTAGGAACTGGCTAGACCCCAGGTGTGTTGTGCTCTCAGACCGCTAGGCCCACTCCACGAGGGAGAAAAAGGCCCACGTTCAGGCGCCAGATGAAGCCGCAGGGCGATTGGTAATGAAAAGTCCCCAGACTATCTTGATACAAAATATACAGCTTTAATAAACAGAAGTAAGACTTACAACAGCTTACACCAGAATCCAAACGATCCGTCCGGACACAGGAGCCAGGCGAAAAGAGAGCTAGGGGAGCATACTTGCTAGGTTTATAGGCAGGCTTTAGCCTGAGGGCGGCACGCCCCCAAAACAGAATGTGATTGGCTGAACTCCCCTATCAGCTGTGCATACCTGCCTTGCTCTGCTGTTATTAGGGCAGTTGCCAAATCTCTGTCATCACAATAATTATGCAGTGTTTATGTTTATAAAATTAATTTTTATAACTTATGCATAAATTGGTTCTAGGAAGAATAACTTAAGGTTGAAAATAAAGATAACAACCTCATTATAAATCATGAAGAGCAAATGACCATTGAAGGCACGAGGTTGAAACTCAAAAACTCACAGTGGGCACAGAGATAATGAGTAAAGATAGTGAACGAGGGACTAGTGAGATGACTTAGGGGCTCTGAGTTTGAGTTTGCAGAATCCACATAAAAAGCTGAGTGCAGTTGTTATTTCCTGCATCACAACATTGGAGAAGCAGAAACAGGAGGATCCCTGGAGATTACTTGCCAGCCAGTCTAGCAAATTAGTAAATTCTAAGTTCAATGACAGATCTTGTCTAAAAATTTGGGTGGAGAATGATTGAGGAAGATACCCAGCAGCTCCTCATCTAAACATACATACATACATGTGTTCTCAGACACAACCCTTCACATATACAGAAACATATGCACACAGAGACACAGACTTTCTCTCTCTTCTCTCTCTCATGCAAATAGAAGTTCCAGGTTAAGAGTGTGCCGATAACTTTCTACTACATAGATTTTTTTCTGGGTTTTGCCCCTTCTTCATGACTGTGAGGGTTTCTGTATCTTTTGCAGTCTGAGTAAGCTTTGAATATGTCTAGTGTTATTCTTATCCTACTTTCAGCTCTAACAGTCCCTTGTAAGACAAGTTTAGTGTGTTATATTCTTAATTGTTAATGGTTAGGCTAGGTGGTCATTTTATGAGTAGCTAAACCAAAAAAAAAAAAAAAGGCTGGAGAGATGGCCGAGCTGTTAAAGGCTAGACTCACAACCAAAAATATGAGTAACTAAACCTTCAACTGGCATATAAACTTCCACAGAGTTGCCTATCTCATGACTTCCTCAGGTTCTCTTCTGTCACGTAATCCTCAGTGCAATCGTGTTTTCAACTAGCCCTTTGAACATTATTTTTAGATGGAGACACTGTTCTGTAAGTTTTGAATTTCTCCAAAAGATGACATAGCTTGAAAGTGCACACTGTCTAGTTTTAGCATGCATATATCAATGCAGATATACACACAGAATTTGCAAGAGAATGCTTACATATTCATGAGTGACCCAAATGATGGTGTGTTTGAATTCTGGATTATCTGAAGGTTTCTTTTTTCTTAAGGCTTGGAATTTCAACCTTTCTTAAATTCTTTATATAAAATATTATTTTAGGAAACTATTGATATCATGAACAGGGTGTTATATAGCCCTGTTTCTCCTGACATCAATTTCACAATATTATAGGTGTGTCTCACGATGCCTTACTCTAGCACAATTTATTTATTTATTTTTGAGAATCCTGACTATGCTAATTTTGGTTTCTGTCATTTATAATTAAAATTCATAAGTAAGGCTGATAACTAGTCGTCTCTGTTTGTGCCTCCTGAAAAAAATCTAAAGAATGAATTGTGACAGTATCTGTAAAATTTGCAATACCAAGGACATAGTCAAAGAATAGCAACTGATCCAGAGGATGGTTAACTCTCGCCATCATTTTATTCCTACTTAAGTGAAGGCATCATGTGGATTAACAATATGCACCGAAGAACCTCCAGTTTCTTGCAAGTCCAATTACTGAGTTACGTTTCTTCCAGTGCCTTTCTAGAATTCCCTCAGAATAATATAATACCATCATCTCTCAATCCCAGCTGTGCTACTTCCTCATCATGTGACACCAGGGAAAATATCATTTTGGTTCTTGGTTTCCTCCTCTGTCAAGTGACTGGGAGCAACAATGGCATCCTAGGAGCACTGAAAAGCTTAGATGAAGTTGTGTACATGACAGCACCTAGAAACACATCCCTGCTCTGTGGAAACAATGAGAATTGATTGCCTTCTGTTTACTTTTTCTGTTGTTGAATGCCTTGAAGGGGCCCATACTGATGCTTCCTGAAGAGCACTTGCTGGAGCTATTTATCCATAGAGGCTCATTTCAACCTTGAATCAACTATTAGCTATCTTTTCTTAGCTGTTCTGTTTCTAATCATTTCTGCCTTCCCAGGTATTGTTTACTTGTCCTTTATCATGATGAAAAACTCCTGCTTGCATGTGAATTCATTTTATACAGAAAGAAAAGCATGCACAAGAGTCATTCTTTATAGTGTAGGCTTCCTCTCCTCACCAGCATGATCTGAGAAACGTGATCTTAGCATTGAAGATGTTGTGGGTTAAAACCATAGTCCTGAAATGTTGGAGCAAAATGCAAGTTTTAGAATGTTATCTACTCTTAAGGAAGGCTACTTTGTTAAAGTAGGTCTGCATGATATTTATCCTTGTTGCTGATGAAGGGTAAATCAAGATTAAAACTATTGGATACTTTTGTTTAATTATGCCATTTTATAGTTTTATTACCAGTGTATATCTGGAAATGAGAATTCAGAGAAAGCTTGAAAATATGCACCAGGACTTTGGGAGTAGAAGAGTACTCCGAGATGCTTGGCTGTAGTGACTCTCAGGAAAATTATCTTACAAGCTGTAGATTCTGACAGAATGCACTCTGCCTTTTATTATCCTGTTTACTTAAAGGGTAGTGGAGGAAGGAGTGAGTCTCTGGTAAATGTCCTACAGCGGAGTCATACAACTCTGTATTGCTTTTAACAATGTGTTTCCGTCTCCTTTTCTTACTATCCAAACTATCTTGTGAGCCAAGTAAACCACAGAAAATGAAGAAAAAGGGAATGAAGCCTGTTAATCACCAAGACAGAGATTTCTTATATGCAAATTGAGTGGCAGTTCTGAACCATGACTTCATGGTGAACAAAGGGCTCAAATATCAGTAACTACTGGAGCCTTGGATCCACTTCCTGGAAGGGGGGTTGTCACAGCTTTCTGGAAAGAGGTTGGCCAGAACCAAATGGCACCTTCACAATTGGAGGTCTAGAGTTTCAGTTGATGAGCAGTTCTTGCTTAAAGAGCCAAGGATGCATAAGGACAAGATTGGAAATAAGATCAGTTGTGTGGACCTCTGAAGCAAATCTTCTTGGAAACCACACAGGAACATCATATATGTCATTGGAGATCTGTATTCTGAACAAGACTGTGAGGGTTTTCAGGTTCTCCCAGGGCTAACTTTCTATAGCAGATCTTCAATGAGAAAAATGGCATATGAGAGGCAGGGGAATGTAGGAGAGAGAGCACAGCATGTAGAGTCCAGGTCTATTAGTGATCCATAACTCAGAGAGAGTGAAAACAACTTCTATTCTCAGCTTAGCGTTTTGGTGACAAGTAGAGATTCTAGAGATAGATTAATTGGATTCTAGCTACATCTCTGCTACTTCTCAACTTTGTGACTTGGAATAAGTCAGTGAATACCTCTCTGTGGCTTAGTTAGCAGTGACATCTAACTGGAAGGTTTGTGAAGATTAAACTAGCTAATATTTGTAAATGCTTTAAGACATTGCTTAGTGTATCAATTATAATATTTGGTCATTAAATTTCTTTTACTGTTCCCATATTTTTCATCTAAATCTGTTCTTATAATATTACAGCTATAGTTTTTGTTTTAGTTAGCTTCTGTAGAGAAAGGAACCAATATATTTACTAAGAGGGACTAGCTCATGTGACTGCAGAGACTGAGAAGGGCAATGGTCTGTTGTATGTAATCTGAAAGCCCAGAAAAGCCAGTGCATTGCTAAATTTCAGCTCTAAGGCTTAAGAACCAAGCAAACCAAGAATGCAAGTGTCAGTCTGAGTTTAAAACCCTGAGAACCATGAGTCCTAATGTCCATGAACAGTGGATGCTTGACCTAGCTTAAGCAAAGGGAGTGATATTCACCCTTCCTCTGTCTTTTTATTTTCTAGCTAAACTAGAAAGGATTGGGTGGTACCCACCCAGACTGGAGAGGGTCATCCACTTCATTCGGTTCACTAATCCAAATGACAAGCTCTTCCAAATAAAATACTTATTTTCATACCTCAAAATCATATTTTATTCACTGTCTAAGCATCCCTTAGTACAGACAAATTGACACATACAGCTGTTACCAATCAACTCTTTATCATTTGGGCATCTATATGCATTTTTTAAAAATACACTTAAAATCTTAATAAACAGTAACAAGGTGATGTAAGACAAATGTCTTATATGCAGTTGAGAAGCACCAATGCTTCTCAATATCCAGAAGAGGATATAAAGTCCTAAGTGATGTTTTCCTTTTTCTTACATCCTTAACTTAAATATTGTAGCTTAAAACGTTACTTAATTTGTGGTATAAAGTTGGTGCATCTTATGTTACCTGATAAGGAAATAAGAGAGGAAAGGAAATAAAGATATTTTCTTGTATATTTGCACACTCAGAAGCATTGATGGAAAAATAAGGAGAAAATGGCTTATGATCATCACAATCCCCATTTCTGTAACTATAGTTGTCCCTGGTATTTATACTACCTTTTTCTTCTACCCATTTTGTATTCCCATTACCTACAAGAAACACCTGTTCCTGAAACTGTGCTCTGCTGGTCTAGAGGTCTTAGTTCCAGCAAAGTATAGTTTCAGGAGCAGTAAAGTAAATTTTCTTTTGCTTGTTATATAACTAAGACTCTGTTTCTACTCTCTGATTCCTGAACTCCTAAATCATGGCATTTGGGAGAAGCAGAACCTTCCATTTGACACTGATTCAAAGGATATATACATATACAAATGTGTGTGTGTGTGTGTGTGTTTGTGTGCATGTGTGTGTGTGCGTGTGTGTGTGTGTGTGTGTGTGTGTGTGTGTGTTTATACTTCTGGAGAACCTAGCCCAGTCCTACAAAATATTGACATCTTTCTGTCATTGTAACTGAGACTTTAAAGGTCATTCTACTATTTTATTGATAGTTCTTCTACATGACTGATAATATGCTAAAACCTACTCAGTTAAAAGAAGTGCAGAATAATTTTTGCTATTGCTATTGGATTATTTCCTTCACCATAAGCAGTGCTGTGTGTGCCATGATGATGATAGTCAGCTATTTTATCAGTCCATGTGATGGCAGTTACAAGCACAGATGGCATATCCTGAATGTCTATTCACTGAAGGACAAATCCTAGTCCTTTTACATTAAATACTCTGCTGTAATTTGCCTGCCACCAGATAGCTTGCAGATTACCCCAAGCGTGGTATATGCAGGAATTACCTGACACTGAAGGGATTAAAACAGGTCCTGTGCTAGCTGCTGCAATGGGTTCCCTCATCACAGAAGGCTACACTGCCTGCTCTTAAGAGTGTCTAAAAGTCTAATTGTCTCAGCCTTTTCTCCGAGGCATTATGTCACTGATTTTTGCATGACTAGTGTTTTTGGTAGTGCAAATGATGTGCTAAGTAAGCTCTGATTTTTTTTGTCATAGTGCAAAATTGTGCAAGGCTAGGGAAGTAGTCAGCTACACTGAACAAGCCTTTCCCAAGTCAGTATTGGGGAAAAATAACTCCATTAAATGTGCTAAATGAGGATAATAATGAGATATCCAAAGTCTTGCCAAGTGAATTTAATCACTTTCTGATCCCAACAGCCACACAATTCAACTCTTTCTTAGCATAATTAAGCAAGTGACAATGAACATACTATTCTAAGACTTTGTAATGAGATGCTGAGGGGCCTGGATTCAGCTGGAGGGAAATTCCTATTAAATATTTATTAGATATGCAAGTACTTTAATAGCTAGAAAAAATAGGAAAAGAAATTTAGTTAAGTGAGATCCATTTCCTTTGAAATTAAACTGTTAAAAACAGAAGCTGCTGGGTCACTATTTGTAGACACCTTCATCTTTCTAGCTTGAAGGCTTAGCTGGACTCTGTAGCTATAAAACCCCTAGGTGAGAAGGAGTCATCACAAAAGTGTCTTTGGGGGGATGATGGAGTTTTCTGACTAGTAAAGAAGGAAGGACTTAGTGAGGCATCAAAATGAACATTAGTGTGATATTTGTAGTCTCCACAAAGACTAATGTTTGAATTTGAGTTACAAATTTCAAATTTAGGTGTGTGTGTGTGTGTGTGTGTGTGTGTGTGTGTGTGTGTGTGTGAGAGAGAGAGAGAGAGAGAGAGAGAGAGAGAGAGAGAGAGAGAGGAAATATAAATTACTCACTTAACCACTCTGCACCTACCTACATTCTCCTGTACTTTATAAGCCAGGAATGGCAGTAGTTCATGCTTGTAGCCCCAGCTAAATCCAGATGATGTGGTAGAAGGATTATTTGAACCCAGGAGATGGAGACCAGCCTAGCCATCATAGTCAGACCCCGTTTGCTGGCCTGAAATTTTAAAATAAATAAATGGCTTTATTCATATCTACCTCACAGAGTTATTTTGAGTTCAATATTGAATCCAATAATAGTTTTGAAAGTGTCTTAGAAACTGGAAAGCACTGTAAACACAGACTGGGGTTTCTCTAAACCTTTTAATCCCTTAAGGGGAAATCTCCTGCGGTGCTAGCAAGATCTTAGGAAAATTCTAGCACCTCATTCAGTTGTCACTCAAGGAGAAAACATCTGGAGCTGGCTGGAAGATTGCAGTTCTGCTGACATTGAAATTTTCCTCCCTGACAAGAGATAGTCAGCAAGCTTACAAGGTTCATGAACCCATATATTTTCTAACTGATGTTAATCAGGATGAAAATAAGATGTAGGCTCCAGGTCTGGCTAGCAGGAAGGAGAATTCACCTTCTGATAGGTCTCTTAATAGGAATGTTTTGGGCATGTATGTGTCCTGTCTATGCAGGAGTGTAAACAGAGGCTACTGGTTGTGGCCTACTGGTAAGGTTCCAGCATGTCCTTCTCCTTCAGCAACTACATGGTGTCTCTCTGACTCCACCTACTCTCCTGCTCCCCCCCCCCCCGCCGTCTGGATTTTCCATCTGGCTGTATGTGCTAAGCCATTGGTTAGTAACCAATAAAAGCAACATATACAGAAGGACATCCCACATCGCAGGAGTAGACTAGAATGAGTTTTCCTTTAATCTTTAGGCAAATGCTAGGAACCCTGTATGAGCATGTATGAATGAATAGAAGGATAGTACACATTTTTGTTTGTTGTGGAATCAAATGACTGGTAAGACACTGATATATGAGTACAACAGAATATCATTCGGAATCATTTTATTGCTTGTTTGTTTTATACCAGAGGTGTTTATTTTGACCTAGGTCTTTGGGCTATCTAGTCTCTGGTTCTTGGCTATGCAAGCAGTGTCAGGTATGGGTTTCTTCTCATGAAGTGGGCCTTAAGTCAAATCAGACATTGGTTGTCTACTCCCACAACTTCTGTGCCACCATTTCTCTAGCATTTTTTTTTTCAGGCAGGACAGATTGTAGGTCAAAGATGTTGTTGCTGTGTTTGTGTCTTTGAAGATTGCTTTCCTGTACCAAAGACACTAGAACATAGGGTTAAAGGCTCCATGTTGGCAATAGCTTGGCTTCTCCATATTCAGTGAGTTATCTGGATGTTGTTCAGTGGGGTCCCATTGCCATTTTGTAGAGAGCAGCCCTTTATCTTAGCATCAGCCTAGGTTATTTGGGGATTTCCATGGGACTCCGTTGACCAACAACTCATTTGAATGCAACCCAGACCCATTACTAGAAGCCTTTCCTGTGAACAAGAGATGGCCAGTTGAGACTCCAAATCCCCCATTACTAGAATTCCTCATTAGAAACAGCTTCATAGATTCCAGGAAGTTTTCACTACACTGTTTCCAGAACAACCTACAAGAGCCCTCCCCAAGCCATCTCTGCCTACACTCTCTCCCTTCACCTCCCCCCACCTCCCCCTACTGCTTTCATTTCTTTGTCCTCTCATTCCACCCTCCAAGGAAATCCATGCATTCCCTGCTAGACCCCTCTTATCATCTAGTTAACGGACTAATATACACTTATAAGTGAATACATGCCATATTTATCTTTCTGGGTCTGGGTTACCTCACTCAGGATTATTTTTTTTTCTAGTTCCATCTATTTTCCTGTAAATTTCATGATTCCAGTTTTTAACAGCTGTGTAATACTGCATTGTGTAAATGTACCACATTTTCTCTATCAAGTCTTTCATTGAGGGATATCTAGGCTGTTTCCAGCTTCTGGCTTTTAAAAAGAAGCTTCAAAGAACATGGTTGATCAAGTGTCCTTGAGGAAGGATACAGCATACTTTGGATAGAGCATCCAGTCCAAAGTAGTATAGCTGGATCTTGAAGTAGATTAGTTCCCAACTTTCTGAGGAACCACCGCCATACTGACTTCCGTAGTAGCTGTACAAGTTTTCATTTCTACATGCAATGGAGAAGTGTCCCCCTTGCTCCACTTGCCAACATGAGCTGTCACTTGTATTATTGAACCTATTAGACTCTCTGACAGGTATAAAAATGAAATCTCAAAGTATTTTTAGCTTTGCATTTCCCTGAAGGCTAAGGATGTTGAACATATCTTTAAGTGTTTCTCAGCCATTTGAGTTTCCTTTACTGAGAATTCTCTTTTTTATGTCTATACTCTATTTAAAACTCTTTTTTTTACACATTTTATTTACTCTATTGAGAACTCTGTTCAGATACATAGAATACACTTAGTGGAGTACATTGTCTTCTTGACTCATTTTTATTAATTAAATTAATTCATTTATTTTACATCCCAACCATTGTTTCCCCTCCCTCTTCTCCTCCCACTCACTTTCCCATACCTACTCTTCCCCATGCCCCTTAATCTACTCCTCCTCTGTTTGTGTTCAGAAAACAGCAAGCCTCCCATGGGCATCAACAAAGCATGGCATATCAAGTTGAGGCAGGACTAAGCTTCTTCCCTTGTATTAAGGCTGGGCAAGGCAACCCAGTATGAGGAATAGGTTGGCCTAATACTACAAAGCATTAGTGATAGCACCTGCTCCCACTGCTAGGAGTCCCACAAGCAGACCAAGCTACAAAACTGACACATATATACAAAGGACTTAGGTTGGTCCTGGCTGTTGATCCAGACTGTGTGAACTCCTATGGGCCCAGGTTAGTTGTTTCTGTGGGTTCCCTTGTGATGATTCCCTTGACACCCTGACTCCCACAATCTTTCTTTCCTCTCCTCAGCACGATTCCCTGAGTTTAACCCAATGATTTGCCGTGAGTCGCTGCATCTGTGTTTACCAGTTACTAGATGAAAGCTCTCTGATGATAATTGGGGTAGTCACCAGTCTATACTCAGTATGGCAGAATATTGTTATCATTGAGTTGACATTTTTCCCCCAATTGTATTTAGGTCTCTGGGCCATTCAGCCTCTGGGTCCTGGCATTCCAGGAAGTATCAGGGGTAGGTTTGCTCTTATGGTATGGGTCTGAGGTTGGACCAGTCTTTGGTTGTTTAATCACACAATCTCCATGTCACCCTGACCCCCATACTTCCTTTAGAATTTTGATATCTATTTTCTTGAGTTCTTTATATATTTTGGATATTAGCCCTGTATCAGATGTGGTGTTGGTAAAAATCTTTTTCCATTCTGTAGGCTGCCACTTTGTCTGACTATGTCCTTTGCCTTACAGAAGCTTTTCAGTTTCATGAGGTTCCATTTATTAATTTTTGTTCTTAGAGCCTTATGCTATTGATGTTCTGTTCAGAAAGTCATTTCCTATGCCAATGACTTCAAGGTAATTCCCCACTTTCTCTGCTATCAGTTTCAGGGTACCTGGTTTTATGTTGAGGCCTTTGATCCTCTTGGACTTGAGTTTTGTACTGGATGATAGATATCAATCTATTTGCATTCTTCTATTTTGACATCCAGTTTGTCAGCACTGTTTGTTCAAGATGATGTCTTTTTTCTCAATGTGTATTTCTGGATTCTTCATAAAAAATCAAGTGGCCACATGTGTGTGGATTTATGTCTGAGTCTTCAGTTACATTTCATTGATGAACATGTTTGTTTTCATACAAATACCATGGGGTTTTTATTGGTATAGCTCTGTAGCATAACTGGAAATCAGGGATGGTGAGACTTCAGTAATTCCTTTATTGTTCAGGATTATTTTAGCTATCCTGGGTTTTTTGTTTTTTCATATGAGATTGAGACATGTCTGTTGTTTTATTGGTGCAGGAGAATTGTCTGTATTCTGTCAATCATGTTTTAAATAAATGCTGATTGGCCACGCAGGAAGTATAGACGGGAAAACCAGACAGGAAGTAGAAATGATGCAATGAGAACAGGAAAATTCTGGGAAGGAGGAAGTTGATTCCTCCCACTCCTACCCAGATCACCGAAGCAGCAGGATGTGATCTGCCCCACTGAAAAAGGTACTGAGCCACATAGCTAAAATAGATCAGAATAATGGGTTAATATAAGTCATAAGAGCTAATAAGAAACCTGAGCTAATGGGCAATCAGCTTTATAACTTATAGAGATCTCTGTATGATTTTCTTTGAGGCTAAATAGCTGTGGGAACTGGGCAGGACAGAAAACACAAAAAAGCAAGCCCCCTCCATGTTACATTTTATATTTGGCACAGTGGCTTTAGCTTAATCTACTGCTAGCTCAGCCAACTATTACAGCTCCACAGTTATGGGCCTGCTTCTCTAAGTGGCCAGGCTGCTCCGGCTGCAGACTGATGGAAATTCTGTTCCCACAGGCACTGGCTCTGCTGCTGCCACTAATGGTAACTTTAACTAAATCTCTATCATTCTATTTATAAATAAAGCATGAGGCTCAAAGGCTGGGGTGAAAACTGCTAGTTCAAAGAGGATGAGTAGAACCTAGCTAACCTGCTCTCCTTACTGGCATCTCCCAAAGAGTCCATCCTTCCACTGTGCCAAAACAGAAAAGGTCTTGCCACTCAAAACCCTTCCCTACATCTCCTGGTGCACATCTTTATCTCTTTCAGATACCCTCTGATGCTCTATGGTTACTTTCTGATAACTAGTTGCTAACTCAGCATCCTGACCCAGTTTAGCTTTATTTAATTAACACAAACACAAATTTGGAGTTCACAGTGTGCTCAAACACCCCCAACAATTGTCCTTTCAATGTCTGTAAAGAATTGTGTTAAGATTTTGATGGAAATTGTACTGAATTTAGATTGTTTTTGGTAGGATGGCTATATTTACTATGTTAATTTTATCGGTCTGTGAAATCTTTTCCCTCTTCTGATATCTTCTGTTTCTTTATTCAAAGACTTAAACTTTTCATCATACAAGTCTTTTATTTGCTTAGTCAGAGTTGCTCCATGATATTTTAAATTATCTGAGGTGTTTGGGAAAGGTGTTGTTTCCCTAATGTCTTTCTCAGTACCTTTATCATTTGTATATAGGAGGGATGCTATTTTTTAGTTAATCTTGTATTCAGCATCTTTGATGAATGTGTTTATCAGCTGTAGGAGTTGCCTGATAGATTTTTGGGGGGTTGCTTATGGATAGTTTGATATCATCTGCAAATAAAGCAATACATTGATTTTGTATTTTGTAGCCCTAGATCTCCTTCAGTTATCTTATTGCTCTAGCAAGAACTTCAAGTGGTGTGTTGAATATATATTAAAAGAGTGGACAGCTTTCTCATGTTTCAGATTTTCGTGGAATTGCTTTGAATTTCTCTCAGTTTATTTTGATATTGCCTATAGGTGTTCTTTAAATTGCCTTACTATGTTTAGGTATGTCCCTTGTATCCCTAATCTCTCCAGAACTTTTATCATGAAGGAGTGTTAGGTTTTGTCAAAGATCTTTTTTGCATCTTTTGAGATCATCATACTTTTCTTCTTTCATTTTGTTTATCTGATGGGCTACATTTACCATTTTCATATGTTGAACCATCCCTGTATCTCTGGGATGAATCCTACTTGGTCATGGTGGATGATCATTTTGTTATGTTCCTGGATTTGGAATTTAAGTATTTTATTGAGTATGTTTGCATCTATGTTCATAAAGGAAATTGGACTGTAATTTTCTGTCTTTGTTGAGTCTTTATGCGGTTGGGGTATAAGGGTAACTGTGGCCTTAGAAAATGAATTTGACAATGTTCCTTCTGTTTTGTGGAATAATTTGAGGAGTATTAGTGTTAAGTTTTCTTTGAAAGTATAGTGAAATTCTGTGCTAACACCATCTCACCCTTGGCTGTTTTTTTGTAAGAAAACTTTTTATGACTGCTTCTATTTCACTAGGGGTTATAGATCTAATTTATTGTTTATCTGGTCTTGATTTAACTTTAATAGTTGTATCTATAGAGAAAAGTATCTATTTCATTTAAATTTTTCAACTTGGTAGAGTACAGATTTTTGAAGTATGTCCTTTTTAATTCTCTGGATTTCCTTAGTGTCTGTTATATTCCCCTTTTTGTTTCTGATTTTGCTAATTTGGATATTCCCTCTCCATCTTTTAATTAGTTTCATTTTCAAATCTCAAACATTTATTTTTGCCTCCTTCAACTGGTGGATTTCTTTAAGAGATTCATTCAATTATTTTCTTTGTGGTTTCCTGGGTTTCTTTAAGGGATTTATTCTTTTCCTGTTTAAGGACCACTATCATCTTTATAAAGGCTGTTTTAAGTCTTTTTTGTGCTTCAGCTATGGTGGAATATTCAGGGCCTGATGTGGTAGGATAGCTGGGCTCTAGTGGAAACATATTGCCCTGAGTGTTATTGATTATATTTTTATGCTGTCATCTAGGCATCTGGGTTTGGGGTGATTATGGTTCTAGGTGCTAATTTTGGATTTTTGTCTGTTTGTTTGGTGGGTTTTTTCCCTTGGCTTCTATTTTCTCTGTGAAATTTTGCAGAGTGTGATGGTTACGGTTTTCCTGCCCTGCCCATCTGGTGTGCTCACAAGTAATGAACGGGGTGTTGGAGACTGGGATACCGGGATGAGCTGGGGGAAGGAAGGTTAGAAGAGAAGGTCTTTATAATTCACTGGTGTGGGCCAGTGTGAAAAGGGAGTCCACAGCACGCTTCTTGCTACAGAGATGGGAATGAGACTAGGGGGAGATTGGATCTCAGGCTGTGACTTTACACAAGGTCTTGTTATCCTGATAATTTCCAGGTTCTGGATATTATATATAACTGGCAGGTATGGGTCATAGAAATATCCAGAATTTTTACTATAATAACTATTTTTTTTCTAAAATTGGAGAAGGTGACTATGATGTAAGCTAAGGTTAAGTTCCAATTTGTGAGGAGGAATTTCAAGTCTATAAAGGCATGTGGATCTGAAATGTGAGTAATCTGACCACCATCCAAACTGAGGGACTTTCCTTTCAGAAGACATTGCCATGCCCATAAACTCTAGGAAGAGGCTAGTTGCAAGAGATTGTACCCTGTGTCAGGTGATACGTCCAGACTATGGAATGTAGCAGCATTCGTGGAGCCCTAGAACTGGAGGCAAAACAAAACTTCGGTGGGAGAAAGGGCTATAGCAGACATTCCAGTTAATGAAATATGTACTTCTCCATGCTTTCTGTGTGGGACACTGAAGATATACAGGTCCTCACATGAATTGCTTAGAGGCATAACTGACACAAACAGCTTGTAAAAAAGAAGGGAGGAATGTTCTTCCTCCTCAATGGATGGTAAAAGGCCAGGATTTATTCTTCCCTGCACCTGGATGCCTAATCGTTTAGCTTTTCACATATGTCACACATTTTGATATGTCCCGCATAGTTCACAGTATGTTCACACTTCATTCAGTTGGGTTTTCAACACTGCTGCTTTGTCCAGACTCATGTTGTTCATTTTATAGATAAAGAAACATTGGTTAACATGTTTGCTTATGGTAACCTAAGTCTGAAGTGGCACAGATGCAGTTTTTACTTCCATCTATTATTTTACTTCCTAACATAATTTTTCTTGAATTGAGTTTTCTATTGAATCACTTACTTAACTGTTTCTCCAGATATTTTGATATGTAATCGACAATACATATATACTGGCCCTGCATATTGCAAAATTTTGTCATGTTCTTTAAGCTTGGGCCCTGTTATATCCAGTTCAAGATTCTTTCTGTAAAATCACCACTGCTGTCATCTCTCATTGTGAGGCATAACAAATAACCAGGTTTGGAATGTTCTCTATGGACCTATAAAATGCTAAAATGTATGTCTGCAAAACATTGGGTTTTTACAATTGTGATTCACACTTAAACCCTCAGGACAGAAGAATAATAAAGCTATTCACTAAAATATTTAGGTCAACTGACAGTAGCAATAATTAAACACTTGTAAAAGCATTAAGCTGCATTTCAGATTACTATGAGTGCTAAGGTTCATTCTTTTAGGAAAAGAGCTTCTGCTGAACAACTGTAGGTCATGGAGGACAAGAGGCAGAGCAGTGAGAGAATATTGAAGGCCTGTCAGGGCAGGGTGTTCAGTCCCCTGAGGATCAAAGAATAGGTCCATCTTTCTAATGATGGCTTGTTTTATTTGCAGTAATGTTTTTGCTCTTGAGATGCTGAAGGATTCCAATGCAGGTACCAAAAGGATGGAGGAAGATTACAAATATTTCTTCACTGTCTGGCCATAGTGTGTCCATCACTGGTGCTAGAGAGAACACTTTTCTACCCTAGAGAGAGATTGATATGGAACTCAAGGCCTTGTGAGTTGACCATTTCCCAAGTTACATTTATCTCTGAGAGACTCTTGATTGGTGCTTGGCATTGGGAGTGCCTCATGGACAGAAGAGGTTGACTTATAAAACTTTGGACTTTATGTTGAGCTCTATTCTAGATTCTTACCTACTGGATCTTGTATCTACTTTTTAATATTACCTTGTTTTTGTTTAAACATGAAATATTCTCTAATAAGGATCATTTATTTCCAGGTTTGCTTCCTGATGCAGATAGTCAGAGGTAGGACTTTGAGGAAGTGGTTGCGTAATGAGAGTCCTTTCTTTTTCAGTGGATTAACTCATTGATAAATTAAAAAATGTGTATAGCCTATTCCAATAGAACTATGGAAAGTAGGCTATAATTGTAGGAAGTTGGGCACTAGGGGAATACTGTTGAAAGATATACTTTGTTTCTGACTCTTTTTACTGCCTGTCTACCACAAGGTGAATAGGTTTTACCATACACTACTTCCTCCATGAGGTTCTACATCACTTTGTGCTGAAAGCATAAAGTGGGACTGTGAAATGAAAACCTTGAAGCCATGAGCTGAAATAAACATCGTTCTTTAAATGATTTAGTTCAGATATTTTCACAATGATGAAAAGCTGAGTGACACTAATATATGTATATTATATCATTATATTATATAATAATATATAACATATATAATATATATTAGTGTCACTCAGCTTATACATGTCACTCAGAATACACATACACACACATTTGTATATATGTGTGTGTGTGTGTGCATGTGTGTGTATTCAGACATTCAGACTCTTTTACTTGTTTCTCCCTCATTTCTTTCTTCAGTTCAAGAAGCACATGTATTTCCTTTTCTAGTTGCATGTCTGTAAGAGAGTAATTTTCAAATTGCTATGATTTTATCATTGCGTTTTACTAATAAATGTGGTCAAAATCAAGTAACACAGAGGGTCCTAAAATAAAAATACACAATTTCTATGTCATATCCTTTCCAAGTCCTATCCTGACTCTCTAGGCATAGACATCAGGAATTACTGTATATATGGTTTATTACCTGCTGACTCAATGCAATAAAAGAGCACGATAGTTGTAGATATTACTTCCTGGGGACAGTCAGATTCCTAGGTGACTCCTAATGATCCTTACTTTCTGAGATTCATATTTCTGTGTAATTACCTCTCACATTATACCAGGGTGCCAAAGTTAGACCACATTACTCACAGGATATGGTTGAAGTGACACTATGACACTTTGGAAGTTAATTTATGAAAGATACTTTAGATTCCACTGTGATGTCTCATTCTAGTCTCTGTGGAAAATGTCAGGTCTTGACTCTAAGACAGTCCTGTGGAGAGGCAAATATATAAGAAGAAACTAAGACTTTTCATCAACAGTCTGTAAGCGACTAAGGTCTCTACAAACTAACATACAAATCTATGAAACAATTACATTGTTATACAGGTGAATCCTCAAGTACAAGGCAAGCCTCCAGGTAAATGTGCCCCTAGCCAACAGCTTGCCATATCCTTACAAGAGACCCTGAAGTAGGACTACTTATCCAAACTGCTTCCAGATTGATGACTAAAATGAATGTTGGTTTTGAAAGCAAGGTTTTTGTTGTGTATTATGTAGTAATGGGTAATAACTGCTTCTAATGTTCTAGAGTTCTCCGATTAGTTACATTTTAACCTTTGCTTTCTTGGGTTTTCATTCTTTAAATTTGGTTTTATTGAGAATCTCATACACGTGTACAAAATACACATGTATTTTGATCATATCCATTCCTATTCACCATTGCTCAAATTCTTTCAGATCCTTCTACATGTACCCCTCCCAAATTTATATCTCAAGTTTTTTTTTTTATTTATAACCCACCAAACCCTGTTATTGTTGCCAAAATGAACATGAATATAGGGCTATCCCCTAGAATATAGGCAATCTATGAGATGCCCCTTCCTTGAAGAAAATTCATTCTTTCTTCCTCAGCAGATGTCTGATGCCAATAGCTCTCAGCCAGGGATAGAGCTTTATGAGGCCCTCCTTCATCACAGTGGACTGTTGACTGACTTGATCTTGTACATGCAACCACGCTGACTCTGAATTCATGAAAGCAACAGCCTGGTCCTATCCAAAGACCTATTTCACAGCAGTCCTCCCTGGCCTCTGGGTCTTATAATCTTCCTCCCTCCTCCTCCAAGATGTTACCTGAGCTTGGGTTCAGATGATGATGTACATACCCCATTTGGGACTGTACATCACACAGCCAATTATTCTCTGCACTTTGACTAGTTGTGAGTTTCTTGGGTAGCCACCATCAACTGTGAGGCACACCTCTGGTGATCAGTGAAAGTTGTGCTAATCTATGGATCTAAAAATATATAGAAGGAGGTTTGATACTATGCTCATTTATAAAATAAGAGTGGTAAGTTCTGCTCTATGGTGTTTGACCTCACCAGCCACAGGTTTTTAGCTGGGTACTTTAGGAATGAATTTCCTCCTTTGGAGAAGGCCTTAAATTCAATCAGAAATCTGTTGATTATCCTTATAACATTTACAACACTATTGTACCCATGGGCTTTATCTTGTCAGACCAGTCATTACTATTTAACTCTCAGTTCAAAGCTTCTTCCCCAGCAGTGTGAATAGCAAGCAGCATTTGGTACTATGGACAGCTAGAAGGGACAAATCTTCCAGGTCAATACCAGCATGATCTCTTCATGTCCTTTGACCAAAGTGTGTGGTGTCTTTAGCAATAGAGTCTTACCATCAAATTCTTGTGGATAACCAGAAATTATGGTAAAACACTAGTGTTTTGGGATGTCTAAGACCAATACCTCAGGACAGTGGTTTTCAACCTTCCTAATGCTGTGACCCTTTAATACAGTGCCTCATGTTGTGCTGACCCCAAGCTAAAAATTATTTTTGTTGCTATTTAATAACTGTAATTTCCCTACTGTTATGAATAATAATGAATATATTTGTTTTTTTCAGATGATCTTAGGTGACCCCTGCGAAAGGGTCATTCAACCCTCAGGGCTCATGACCCACAGGTTAAAAACTACTATCTTACAGAGAGATTCTTGGTTTTCATTTTTTAAAGAATTTGACTTTCTATTGTATACTATGAGAATAATGTAGATTCCTTTTCTTTGACTTATTCTTTTCTCTAAACTTCCTACCACTTTGGCTAGGTGGAACAACTCTATTTTTAAAAAATATTGGGAATATATCATACACAAGTCTGGAGAGAATAGTATAACAAACCCCTACATAGCCACTAATCTGCTTTGATAATGACCAGCCAGTTAGTATTGTTGCATCTCTGGCTATACCTACTTTTATTCTATATTATTTTAATAACAAATTCTAGGATGATATATCATGTGCATCCATAAATATATGATATATTGCTAAGTATCATGGCATGTTTCACAGAATAACCACAGTGTTATTTCATTTGTATTTTAATAAATAAAGCTTGCCTGAAGTTCAGAGAGTAAAACAGCCACACTGATCAGCTTTATAGACCAGGCAGTGGTGACACACACCTTTAATCCCAGTAACCATGCTAGTTTGCCCTAGAAGCTGGGCAATGGTGGTGCACACCTTTAATCCCAGCACTCTGGAGGCAGAAGAGGCAGATCTCTGTGAGTTTGAGGCCAACCTGGTCTGCAGAGCGAGTTCCAGGACAGGCTCCAAAGCTACAGAGAAACCCTATCTTGACCCCTCCCCCCCCAAAAAAAAGAAGGAAAGAAAGAAAGAAAGAAATGACAGCTAATCCACAGAGGTGACAATCCTACAAGTTGTAAGAAAACCTCACAAGGTTTAGGACATGATTCTGTTCTATTCTTTGTAGGAAAATAGATAAAATCCACTTTCAAGACATTCAGAGATCTTGATACCAATATTCTCTGCAAGGTAAAATCTCACTACCTAAACATACATATGTTCTTACTTCTCAATATAATGATAGTCCTGACTCATTTAACAATCAAAGCTGGCTTTGGAGTTGGACTGTGACTCTCCTCTAAATCTAAGCATGTTATTAGAAGAAAAATTCAGAGTTTCTGTCTCGTATATGGAGAGAAAGAAAATAAAAACCTAGGGATTAAGGTTCTCAAAACTCAGCCCTCAAAAATTCTATTTTCCCCCTACTTGTTTTTGTTTCTATGGTATCTATCTTTGAATACAGATCTATTGAAATTCAAATTTTGTTTTCTCATGAATAATGTTTAAGTTTTCTACAATGAACAATAAATTTTCCTATAGTAATCTCTGAATTCTCCAGTAAGAAGATGGGACCCCACAACAACGATTTCACCTGGCTTATATGATGCCCTTTAGCTGATAACACCACTTAAAGATTGGCTTTGAAGTACAAAATGCTCAGAATAATTTTGAGGTGGCTAGCCGAGATGATCCAGCAGAGTAGACTATTCTAGCCAGGAGTTGAGACAAGCCCTACACTTTCCCAATATGCATAGACTGGACAAAAAAAATGGTACTGCTAACTCTCCAAGGACTTGACAACCCATTTTTTTCAGGATCCTCTAAAGTTACCATCACTCCCCAGACAGCAGGAAGTAAACTTAAGAATACAATGCTCACATTCCCAAGAGGTAGGGTAGGTGATTTTTGATCATTCAATGTAATATGGATATTTGTCATTGTTTAGGGGGGCTAGTTACAAGTTACTATTGGTAATGGTCAGGAAAAAAAACTAAACAAAAGAAAATAGATCCAAGGTTCTTACTTTTTTTTAAAAGGTGGGATATAGATTTGATAGGATAAAAGGGTAGATTGTTTAATCTACTTTTAAAAAGCAAATACTAACTAGTTTTAAATGTTTTACATTGGATGGGACTTTTTATATTATATACAAATTTTGTATATTGTTACAAATGTGAAATATTTTGTTAGAACATATGCTACATATATTTCTACTCTTGTTCAAGGTATTGTACCTATATAACTAATTTAGCAATGTAATATAAATTTCTAGTCCCTGAAAATTTTTATTAACCACTATTTAGGATAATGAGGAAATAGGCTTAATAATTAGTTATCTATTATAATCAAACATGTAGTCACATTAGGTATGTTTTCCAGGTCAAACAAAGATGTATTTTAGGCAGGTCATCTTCAAATACTTCAGAGATCTACAGAATGTGGCATTTAAGATGATTTAATAATATAGGTTCTTCTTTTTGTAATAATGAAATATTTCTACTCCTGGCAGCACCAATCTACTTCAGAGAAGATAATAGGCACTGAAGAAACTCCACATGGGTCTTTGTGGCAAAAGTAAACTACTGTTCAAGAAAATGCCCTTGTCTTGACTGTTGACAGTATGCTGTCCTAATTGGACAAGCAGGATGCAAAAGAAAGTGGTTGCCAAATATTTTCAAACAAGGACAGACAACCTTTCAGAATATCCTCTTTCACAGAAAAGTATATCAGATATGGTAACCCTGTAGGCTGAAGATGGATGCCCCAACATTGCAGAGGAACTTTGGGTGACTGTCCAGGCAGCCAGTTGTTGCTGTCATTTCTCAAGGTTTTGGACATTGTTTGCTCACACTCCCAGCTTATTTATTTCCTTCTTGTGTCTCTGAGGAAGTTGAATATTAGATAGTTATAATTCTAGTTTACCAAATGCAGAAAGCACGTTATGATAGAAAGTAAATTAGGTACAAGACTTTGAACTTATCAAGGACAGATACAGAGTATTTTCTTTAAATTTATCAAATGCAAATGAACTAGACATTGCTGATGTATTTATTACCAGTATATATTGTGTATAGCCATTGTACTTATTGTATATAGTTATTTTAGACAAAAGGAGGAAATGTAGTGGTATTTCATTTTTATTTTAAAAAGTAAAGCTTGCCTGAAGTTCAAAGAGTAAAACAGCCTCATTGGTCAGCCTTATAGTCCAGGCAGTTGTGAGACACACCTTTAGTCCCAGTAGCTACACTAACTTGCCATAGACAAGTTAGCTACACTAACTTGCCAGACAGTAGTGGTACATGCCCTTAATCCCAGCACTAGAAAGGAATATAATATGGGAGGAGACAGCTCTCAGACACAGTCTCATTCTGAGATTCCTGGAGGCAGGATAGACATTTCAAACTGAGGTAGAGGTAAGAGCCAGTGGCTGGTTGCTTTGCTTTTCTGACCTTCAGGTTGAACACCAATTTCTGTCTTTGGGTTTTTATGAATTGTGCTACATAATACTATTATAAAATATCTGTCTGATGTTCAAAATTTTCAGTTACACACACACACACACACACACACACACACACCACACACACCCCACACATACTCCACAGTTTGCTCCTATTGAGTTAAGTGCATTATGTTTCTTTCAGAACTATTTAAAACTTTAGGAACTTTTCCCATCTTTTTACCTTTACAATATATTTGCTGGAAAAAACCAAATGTGTTTCATCTAGAAATTCTCAAAGTGTGGACTTTTGTGCTCAAATCCTTAAGTTAACACTGCCCTTTGTATTTATGAGTTTATGATTAGATCTATATCCTAGATCTGGTTCAAATTAGATTTGGTTGGAGACAAGAATAATATGTGGCAGGTGATTTTTATTAACTCTTTCAGAATCACATTATATTTAGATTTTCAAATCTAAATCTATTACTTCATTAGTGATTACAATATGGAAATACTCTAATTCTAATTACATCTTAAATAAAGAAAAATGTCTTTCTATTCTTCTATCTTTCTGTGTTATAATCCATATATAAATAAAAAACAATGCCTTACTTTAATTTCAAATTAAAAAAATAAATCAGTTCTGTATCATTATGAAAAATGCCCAGTTTTTAAAAATAATGAAATGAAGCTATAAACATGTATGATGTATATCATCTCTTACAGTCATTGCGTTTCTTATACTCCATTTGTTTGGTTTATGACCATGATGTTGGCCACTGAGTCATTTTGCTGTGTTCAAGTATCTTTGATAGTAAGTTCCCTTGCTATGCGGTTAGATAACATGCTCCAGACTTACCTTGATTATTGCCTTCCCTAGACCAGGAATCAGCCATTTCTTTAGGAAGCTCTTATTTCTTAACAAGACATGGTATTTCAGAACCACCTTCTGTATTCTATATTTGAAAATCTGCATTTACTAGATTAGTCATTATTTCTGGCAATTTTCAGTAGAAGAGCTAGGAAATGTATTTTTGTATCAGTTCAAATTCAGAGTATGGGGTGCTTTTGTAATTTCTGTCTTGCATCTGTATCTCCTTACTCCCACACAATGAACCACAGTTTTCAAACCACAGGCGATGGTAGAAGAAAGAAATCACACAATTTCCTATGCAGTTTATCTAGTCTTATAACAAATGTTACACGATAAAATTACCAATGCTACTACCACCAATGACTACTGCAAACAATTTGTAATTTGAATAGCATTTTTATGTTTTCAAAGTAAATATCTCCAGAAATGTATCATCAAATTATTGTGTTTAGAAATCATATGGAAAATTTTCTCCTTTCTGCCAACTACTTATACAAATTATTATTTGATGGATGACATTATATAACTATTCTTTTTTCTTTTATTATTTTTAAAAATTTAATAAACATATGAAATAATGTATTTAGGACAGTTTAATTAATGTGTATTACTTTAATGTGATTAGTAGTGGGATTTCAAAGAAAGACTAGGAAAAATACTAAAACATCGTTCCCCCAAAGAAAACAATGTTTCAATCCTGTTCTGAAATTTATATTTAACTACACTAAAATAAGAAAGGTGATTTGAGCAAAAAGAAAGACATAGTTATGAAACTATTTTAGAAATCTAAGCACAGAAACAAAAGTAATATGAATAAACATGACATCTGCTTTCCTCCATAATGTATAATCCCACAGCAATGGACCTAAATGAGGATGTCCTAGAAAATCTCCCAGATAAAGAATTTAAAAAATAATTATTATAACTACATTTAAAGAAGACAGTCATGAAGAGCTGGATGAAATAAGAAAGTCAATCCAACATATGAAAATAAAATTCAATGAAGAATTAAAATTACTGAAGAAAAACTACAGTGAAATGGTGCTGGAAATGAAAAAAGAAAGCTAATACAAAGCCTTACCAACAGACTGGATTGTGTGGAAAATAGTCTCTCCAGGATGAAAGACAAAGTAGAGGAATTGTATCATTTAGTAAAAGGTCAATGGATAATTTTTAAAAATTAAAATGAATATGAGAGATATTTGGGAAATCATGAAAAGACCTAACTTTTTAATTATGGTCATAAAAGAAGGAGAAGACTGTGAATGCTTGAATATTATCAATAGAAGACAATTTCCAAATCCTAGGGAAAGAGTTACAAGAGGCCCATAGAAACAAATGAAATATACAGGATCAGAAAAGAAACACCTTATGACATATTATAGTTAAAACATTAAAAGTACAATATAAAAAAGGGAATTAAAAGATACAAGAGAGAATGATCAGCTCACTTATAAAGGCAAGTATATCAGAACTACATCTGATTATTTGGCAGACACTTCTAAAGCCAGAAGGGACTAGAAATATATATTTCAAGTTCTGAAAGATCACAAACATCAACCAAGAGTGTTATACCTAGTATAAATATCTGTTACAATTGAAGTATAAATAAAAGTTTTCCATAATTAAAAAAAAAGCAGATCAAAACTATTTATGACCTAAGCCATCTCTACAGAGGATCCCTGTGGTAGTTTGTATGTGAATGTCCCCATAGGCCCCTATATTTGAATACTTGGTCCCCAGTTAGTGAAACTGTTTGGAAAGTGTGGGATTCCTCTCTGTATGCTGTGAACACCATTGGTTAATAAAGAAACTGTCTTGGGCCTGTGCAGGGAATAGAGGTAGGTGGGGAAAACTAAGCTGAATGCTGGGAGAAAGAAGGAGGAGTTAGGGAGAAGCCATGTGGCCTCCACCAGAGACAGATGTTGGGAATTTTACTTGGTAAGCCATTGCCATGTATTGATATACAGATTAATGGGGATGGGTTAAATTAAGATGTTAGAGTTAGCCAATAAGAAGCTAGAGCTAATGGGCCAAGCTATTACTTAAATAATATAGTTTCTGTGTGATTATTTCGGGGCTGAGCAGCTTGGAATCAGTAAGTGTCCTCCTACAATAGGAAAGGCTTAGGAGCTATGACCTTATTGAAGATGTTCTACTGAGTGTGAGCTCTGAGGTTTCATAAACCAAAGCCATTCCCAGTAAACTCTGTCTGCCTCCTCCTTGCAAATCAAGATATGACCTCTCAGCTACAGTTCTAGTGCCATATCTATTTACCTGCTGCCATAATGTCTGCCAGGATGTCATGGACTCACCCTCTGAATCTCTAAGTCCCCATCAAACTCTTCTATGACTTTGGTCATAGTGTCTTATCACAGCAATAGAAAAATAACTAAGACAGATGTTAGTACCATGGAGTGAGCTATTGTTGTGACTATGCTACTTTTTATTTGAGGATTGTGAAAGATCTTGGGATTTTTGCCTGGGAACACCATTGAACACTGTAAGTGGGGCTTAATAAACCATCCTAGTAGGGCATGGTAGCCAATAATGCTGAGAGCAATGTTGACTGTGGAAGTCTAGCTTGTCTATGAAGGTGCTATGAATTAATAATAATTTAATATTGAGTATAGAGGCAGTCTTTAAATCTAGAAAAACTGATGCAATGGATTTTCTTATAAATGAATTTTTATTTTTTCTCGTAAATTCTTTAGACTGGATGCTTATTGGCTCAAAGGATATGAGTACTTTGGTGGGGGGTGATCATTGCTTCTAAATTGATTTTTTTCGGAATGACTACCAATTTCTGCTTTCACCAATAACATAGATGAGTGTTTCCATAAATATGTGCCAATTGGTAGTATACAATGATGAAATATTATTTTTCAAATTGATAACTGTAAAGTTATGTTTAAAAGTTCAAGTTTTTATATTACTGATATGAGTAAACATTGGGAATTATTTATTGTCATTTATATTTCTAATTCTGTTTAATGTTGGTTCTTTATTTTGAAAGTTGATATTCTCCCACCTTTAAAATAAAATACTGAGTTGAGAGAAGATGAAAGTTGTGTATACCTTATCATGTAAAGATTAAGAATGATAAAAATAGTTCAAATGCAGAGAGAGAGAGAGAGAGAGAGTAAAAAAAAAGAGAGTATGTGTGTGTTGAAGCCAAATACTCAACGGAAGTTTTCCTTTTCAAAACCTGTCTGCCTCACTCTGAAAACCATTCCCTGACAATTAGTTATATACTTAACTCTTCAGAATTTTTCTAATTTGCATATAGAAGAGAAATTCTTATCCACATTTTCAGACTTTTGAACTTTATGATTCCTCTTTGAAAGATATTATGACCAATTTGAAAAAAGTAGATATTTCTAGGAGAAGTTACATCTCATAAATAAGTAGCTACTTTCACATTTTTATCTGAATAATGATATTTAAACAGTTGTTTCATAAAGATAATGGACATTTATTGATTTAAAGAAATCAATGAGTTAAAATTGTCTACTTAATTTATTTTTATGGGAAAATTGATTCAGATGTACCTGTTCTTTCCCTTTAATGATTATCATGCTGTGAGTTTTCTACAGTTATAATGGGCATGTGATTTTATAATCATAATCATAATAATGACTTTTAACATCCTCAATAAAATGCTGTCATTAAAATCAATCTCAAAATCTCTTGGGTTCTTCCCCATCACATAGCTATCACTTTTCTCTCAATTGCATCTGTCATTTCTTTCCAGTTAAACCATCACCATCTTTCCTCTCATATCTGTAGTTCTTGATGGTCTCCTGATTCTACTGCCCCCTATAAGTTCTTTCCATGTGTAGTAATTAAGGTAAGATTCTTAAAATGTAAGTTATATTTCATTACTTATGTGGGAGAAGTCCAGCTGTTATCTTGTAGGTTAATGTTTATAGTATAGTCCTTGGAGGACCTGCCTAGCAATCAACTAAGGCATTTGATTGCCTGGACTCTGTTCAAGATCTGCTTATTAAAAATGTGTCTGTATATCCCAGAATATTTTATTTTATTTATTTTGAATATATTTTAACCAAAATAGATTCATATAGCTTTCCTTTCTCCCTTTCTTCTTCCTATCCTTTCCTAGCTATATTCTCTTTGAATCCTTCTTATGGCCCCCATTCTTAGCCTAATACCCTATTTTTCTTTGTTATTGTGGGCTAATTCTCCCTTTTGCCAGAAGTCATGTAGTTCTTTATATATGATTAGGACATTACAACAATTTTCCTCTTTTGCATTAGCATGTCCATTGGTATTGGTATTATTCTGTACTTGTTTATGCAGCCATCTCTAGGAAAAACTATTTCACAGCAGACTTCCTGGTCTTTGGCTCTTTCCATCACTAAGCCCAGTATTCACTGAGCTGTAGATGCATTAACTGTGATATAGATGTAGTCACTGGATCTGGGCCCCCACTATTTGTTGTTCTCTGCATTGTTTACAGGTTGTGGTTTTCTGTGATGGTTGTCATTTGCTGTAAAGAGAGGTTTCTTTGATGAGGGGTGGTAGCTACATTTATCTGTGGGAATAAGAATAAGATTTGGAATGGAGTTAGAAATTATACTGGTCTAGAAAAGAGGTGGTAGTAGATTATTTTTGGCATTCCATAACCTCACTATCCATAGGAAGGTAGTTCAGTATTAGGTATGATTTTACTTCTGTTGAGTAGACCTTAAGTACAGTTAGATAGTTGTTAGTTGCCACTGACGTGTGAGTGCTACTTATTGTTCCTTTATGTATATCTTGTCATGCTGATAATTACCATGGTCCATAGATACTGATTCTGGGTATGACTATTTAATTGCTTCCCTCCCTTGGCAGCTTGCAGAGTATTTTCTGGAACCATGGTCACTAGGCCACAGAAAAGAAGATTTCATTCCAGATTCAGCTCAAATCATGTGAGTCCTGTGTCCTGACTCTGAGGTGCCTTTAGTAATAAAGGCCCACCACCCTCAATCTCCGAGAGGCAACGGAGGGCTTCTCCAACAAACTATATTGTTTTGGGAGTCATTTAGACTACCATGACCAATCATTCAAAAGGAGTTTTTGTGTGTGTGTGTGGGCATGGTACTGTGATTTTTGTTTGCCTATGGTTTTTGTGGTGAGTATTGTCAACCCAAGTGATGGAATTTTCTTTAAGATGTGTGTATGTGCATACATGTGCACCGTGGGAATTCCTTCAGCCAATAGCCTTTAAGATACCAGCCCACTCGGGCATGATCTCTTTTAGTATAAATGCAGCCATAAAGTTTGTGCTCTCCCCGCCCCCGCTGCTGCTGCTGCTGGATTCAGTTCCTGTTCCTTGCTCGTGCAGAGGATTGTAATCTGTGAGTCTGCCCCTAAATAAAGAACGCTTTATTATACCAAATACTGAGCTAGTGTGGGAGTACTTTATAGCATCCATCTACATGTGTATATGTATGTATGTGTGTGTGTGTGTTTGTGCATGCAAGTGTGCTTGTATATATACTTACATGTATTGTGTATACTTTTAGGTAACTACAAAATAATATTGTTTCTTAAAATATAACAGCCTCATTATTTTTTTCTCATTCTTAACTTCTTTTCTGTAATTCAATTTAAAAAATGAGCCAAGGATCTAAATAGAGAGTTCACAATAGATGAAATGAAATGCTCAAGAAATTTCTCAAAAAGTGTTCATCATATCTAGCAATTAGGGAAATGCAAATTAAAACAATGAGGAAGGACTCATGTTAAAAGTCCATTTAGGTTGTTGGCAGATATAATTGCTGATGTAGGAGTCTTCTATCTATCTGTTGCTTTCATTGGTTAATTAATAAAGAAAACTGCCTGGCCTGATAGGTCAGAACATAGGTAGGCGGGGAAGACAGAACTGAATTCTGGGAGGAAGAAAGCAGAGTCAAGAGAGCTGCTCACCATAAAGCTGCCAGGTCAGACATACTGAATCTTTCCCGGTAAGCCACGACATTGTGGTGAGATACAGATTATTAGAAATGGGTTGAATCAATAAGTGAGAGTTAGCCAATAAGAGGCTGGAGGTAATGGGCTAGGCAGTGTTTAAATGAATACAGTTTCCCTGTAATTATTTTGGGTGTAAACTACCTGGGAGCTGGGCGGTGGGAACGTGGCCTGCTGCTCCTTTTGCAACAAATTGCCATTGTTCTATCATGGATTTTTTTTTACTGGATTGAGGCCAGATGCCATATGCTATGTTATCCCTTGCCATGCCATATTGCTCCACATGGCTACTAGCTTAAGCCATGAAGGGGGAAAATATCAGTTAAAATGGAGCTTCATATGAAAAGGTATGTGTAATTTCTTGTCACTTCTTCCATACTCTGTTAACAGATGTGATCACAGTTACCACCAATTCTCAAAGGGAGGAGGTTATGCAAAGGCTGAGGCTCTTAGGGAAAGTCATTCTTTAGAAAATCATGGAAGGTGGAGGAATTCTGAGTTTCTAAATAACTTGAAGATTTAAATGTACTTGGAGTTGAGAAACCAAATCCAGAAAAACAGAAAGGTATATTAGTTCCTTTGATTTGTTGTGATAAAATACCATGACCATAAGGAAGTTAGAGAAGAAAGATTTTATTTTGACTTATGGTTGCAGTGGACTAGAGTTAATAAGGCTGTGTAAGGTGTGGCCTGCCTGCAGGGACAACAAGCTGACTGACCAAATTTCCATTCACACACAGGAAGTGGGAGAGAGAGAGAGAGAGAGAGAGAGAGAGAGAGAGAGAGAGAGAGAGAGAGGTTTATAGTTTATAAGGTTGTAAATTCCTAAAACCCACCCCTAGCAAAACTCCATTTCCAAAAGTTTCAGTATCCTCCAAACAGTACTTGGGGTCAAGTTTTCCAATATATGAGTCTCTAGGGAATATTTCACTTTAAAAAGTACCCCAAGAGGGGAGTTCACAACTCCAGAGGCAGATAGTAGCAAAGCCTAGTATGGAGTAATATGGGACAGTGATGGCCATGTTGTTCAGACTGTCTTAGTTAGTGATTATATTGCTGTGAATAAACACCATGATCATGGAAACTCTTATAAAGAAAACGTTTAATGGGTCTGACTTACAATTTCAGTTTAATCCATTAACATCATGACAGGTCGTGAGAACATGCAGACAGATATGGTGCTGGAGAAGCAGCTGAGAGTTCTATATCTTGACATAGGCAACAGGAAATGATCTGAGACAGTATGCAATATCTTGGGCATGGGAGACATCAAAGCACACTCCCACAGTAACACACTTCCTCCAACAAGGTCATAACTACTGCAACAAGGCCACACCTCACAATAGTGCTAATCTGTATGGGGACCATTTTCTTTCAGGCCACTACATTCTAGCTCCCATAGGCTTGTATCCATATAATAATGCAAAAATACATTCAATTCAACATCAAAAGTCCCCATAGTTTATGGCAGTCCCAAACTTATTTAAAAGTCAAAGTTTAAAGTCTCTTTTGAGATTTGTCCAATCTCTTAACTGTAATTCCCTGTAAAATCAAAACCCCTAAGCAGATCCTATACTTCTAACACATAATGCACAGTGTATATATGACTGTTCCAAAATATAGGGAAGGGATCATAGTGAGGAAATACTGGACCAAAGCAAGACTGAAAACCAGCTGGGCAAACTCTAAACTCTGCATCTCCATGTGTGATGTTAAAATGTCCTTCAGAACATCAACTCCTTTCAGATTTGTTGACTGCAACACACTTATTTCTTTTGGGTTGGTTCCACTTCCTATTAGCTGCTCCCCTCAGCAGCTATTCCATGGTGCTGGAATCTCCAACACCTTGTATTCTCCAAGGCAACTCAGGCTTCACCTTCACAGCTTCATGAAATGGCCTCTCTGGACCTCCGAGCAGGAACATTTCTACCACACACCTGGCCTCAGTGGCTTTCCTTAGTCATAGAAGAAGATTTCATAACTCCTTTACTCTATTCTTGACTCTAAAGCCAGAACCATGTGATTGAAACTGTCTAGTTCTGTTGCTTTCTGGGGGCTGAAACATGGCCCCATTTTTCAATTCCATCTTCACCAGCTTTCTGTTTTCCATGGTTTCCTTCATTACCTAAGCTTATCCATCTTGAATCTGGATCTACAGACTAGGCTGGCCTTGAATTTAGAGATCTACTTGACTTGGTCTCCAGAGTAGCGGAATTAAAGATATTTACCACCACCACAGCTGGCTCTCATCTTTTCTTTAATACCTTTTTACAAGTTGGAAATTCACCTGGGTGGGTGTGATCTTATCTTGAGTTCACAACTCCTTTATTCAATTTCTTCATCTGTTTATCTCATTGAATGCAGGACTTAGCTCCAGTCAACTTCCTGGTGCTCCTTATCTCCTCAAATTTTACATTTTCTAATTTACCCTGTTCAACTTGCTCCTTTTCATTATAAATCCTCATTAAAATGAACACTAATAGTCACACAACAGAGTCTATACTAGGCTGTTTGGAGATTTCCTCAGCCAGTGGAATTAATCCAGAACTCTTCACTTTAGCTTCAGGAAGACTTTTTGGACAAGAGCAAAAGAAGCCACTTTCTTCACCAAAATATCACAAGAATGATTGCTAGGCCTCATTCTAATGTTCTTTTTTTTTATAATCTCTTTATAATCTCTTGAACAAGGCTTCCATTGTTCAGAACATCCTTAGCCCTACTCTCTTCCTTTCTCCTATTAGTATGCTCCATTATGCAGCACATAATGCATTCTGCTGCTTTCCTAACCCAAAGTACCAAAGTCCAAATTTCTCCTAAAAACATGGTCAGGATTATCACAGCAATACCCATCCCTGGTATCAAATTCTGTTTTAATTAGGCTTTTTATTACTGTGAGGAGACACCATGACCATGAAAACGCTTAAAAAGGAAAACATTTAATCACAGTAGCTTACAGTTCAGAGGTTCAGTCTATTGTCATCACAATGGGACATAGCATCATGCAGGCAGACATGGTACTGGAGAAGGAGCTGAGAGTTCTACATTTTGATACACAGACAATGAGAAGTGAACTGTATCACTGGTCATAGATTGAACATAGGAGACCTTAAAGCCCACTCCCACAGTGACACGCTTCCTCCAATAAGGTCATAACTACTCCAAGAAAGCCACACTTCCTAATAGTGCCACTCCGTATGGGGGCCATTTTCTTTCAAACCTTCACACTGAGTCACTCCTTTGAAATTTCAAATTCTCATTTTGACACATACATATGTATATATAAGCACACACACAGACACACACACACATACATATATATATATATGCATATATACCTATATGTGTATACATTCAGCCAGGTAGATACACACACACTCACACACATATACATGCATATATACCTATATGTGTATACATTCAGCCAGGTAGATACACACACACACACACACACACACACACACACACACACACACTATGCAGCCTTGAGTGGCCTAAAACTTACTAAGTAGACCAGGCTAGCCTTAAACTCATATAAATCGGTCTGCTTCTGCTTCCTGACTGTATTAAAGATTTACACCACCATGGACAGTTTCCATATAAAATATTTTTAATGAATTACTGTGTATTAATTTTTAGACATGCACTGTTTGAATGTGTTTGATGTGTTGTAAAATCTGTGCTTGGGGTCAGGTCAGATTCTGTCTTGACTCATTAATAAATGTTGAATAAAATAGTACTGAAAGCAAATGATTTTACTTTTAGAGAACGAATGCTTTCTTTAAAGGGACATTCTGTTCTTACTCAACTCAGACAGTGATTGCTCAACTTATTATCTTCATAGATTATTTCAGAATCATTGGACTGATAAACATTGAGCTCTTGAAGTTTTGAAACCTGTCTCTTACTGTGTTGACCTCTAACTAGACTGGCAATTTGCCAAATGAGTTATGAAGAACATATATTAAAACATTTCCTTGTTCATCTGATTGTTTTCACAGTTTGTTACAGTGCATCACTGAGCAAATTCCTACAGACGATCTACCCCCAGCCTGGTTGCACCTTTGTCTTACCCTTCCTACAAATCATCCCACAATCCTCTCTTCTCTAGATGACTATTCTGGTAGATTTACTACCTTTTCTCCCGGCTTCACCCCATGTCCATTATGCAGCCAAAAGAAACTTCTTAACAACCAGATCTTATCATCTCCCTTATTCCTTTCTTTTAGATCTTTTTGGCCTTCTGCTATTCTTAGACCAAATTCTTAACAATAGTTAAGATTTTGTTAACATGTTTACAAATAGGTACCATGACCTTTTGGCCTAGCTCATGCTCATCTTAGGCTACTCATTCCTTTTCTGTCTTTTCTTCATGTACTCAGGCATTTTTAGTTTCTCAGAAGACATATGTTAATTTGTGCTTCTGGGCCTTTGTTCAAAGAAAGTCCCTTTTGTGTGGAATATACTTCCTTTCTGCTTTTTTTGTAATTCTTCCTTTTTTCTTTTCATTTTTCTTCTCTTATACATCCAGACTGCAGCCTATCCTTCCTCCATTCCTCCCAATTCTGTTTTTGAAATCTAGTTAATTTTTCTTGATCCTTAAAAATGTTTATCAAATATATTCTCATACCACTGTGTGCTTCTTTGGAGTGTTCATCATCAGTGTAGCAGTGTGTTTCATTGGATGAATATTTAATGATACTCCTCAACTCTGACCATTGATTCAACAGAGGCAATATCTTCTGTCTTGTTCATTGCAATAAACACAATTGAGAACAAAACCTGATGAATGATTGAGGTATAGATATTATTCTACCATTTACCATTCTGATAATCGTCATTGATAAAGTGGACCATTGTAAGGATTTAATGAAAACATGGGCCAAAAGATTAACACATGAGGGATCTTAAACAAACAATAATTTTCATTCAGAGCAGAGAATCAGAATTCTGGGAGCTGATCACTGAAGACTCTTTCTCCCAGGTCAAATGTTTCAAAATACATCCTGCTAATTGAATGCAGTCTACTTTTGACAAGCCAGTATAATGGAAAGACTAGATTAGAATAGCACCAACTGATTCTACAACCTCCCAGAGTAAAACTGAGCAATGACCTTTTACATTCATTTTTTTTCTAGCAGCTTAACAGAAATTTACTGAACCCCTGCTGTGAGTTGGCTGCTAATATTGTAATAGTGACCAATGAAGGCTTTGTTTCTGTTTCCCTAGAACTCCCTTCAATAATCTAGTTTTAATACAAATGCCTTATTCTGTGTTCATTTTTGGACAGCACCAGCTATGGCTTTTGGTATCTATCAGTAGACAAAATCTTAACTTTATTTGTTCAGTTAAAGATACTTTTTTTCTTCTAGATAAACTTGCACTGTGATTTTTAAATCACTACCCACCATACCCTTTTTAAATTTAGTATTTATTTTGTGATTCATACCCCATTTACTCTTGCAATGTACTTGAAATCATGTTCTTTCTCATAAAAGGAGTGTAGGTAAGATATTTATCCCTATGCCTAGAATAGTAGCTATTTACAAAGCATTGAAAAGAATGCAATCAGGTAAGTGGTGAATGTTATCATGTTATTTAAAAATGATTTGATTTGTTTTTCTTCACTACCATGTGTCCGGGCTGGCATCAAAGCTTTGATTCTGGAATCTGTTTGCATTTCTTCATAATTTGATCTCATTAACAACACCTACTATTGAAAATTATAAGGCAAGCATGTAACTTCATAGAACCAGAATCCCTTCTCTGTCTGTAGTTTCCAAGAATGAATCATTGTATTGTGTTATACATATGAATGCCTTGACTAAGAAATGAAAACAGACTAAAGTACTCTGTAGAGCAACTGATGCAATTATGATGCCTCTGAGCTCTGTGAAATGCCTGGGCTCCATCTCAGGCAACTACCCTCAGATCCAAGAGCTTCCTGAAACAATAAAATGGAAAGACTTGAAAATCTGTTTTCTCATAGGAATGTGGACAAATAGCTTATGGTGGGGAAAGGAAAGAAGATGTCAGTATCCCACTTATTTATTTTGGAAAAAGTTATCAGAATCTGAATATGTGCAGCTGAGTTTGAGTCTGTGAGTTTTAAGGGGATAAGGCATTATTTGGGGAATGAACCCCATTCTTTCTCATTTGAGAAGTTCAGGGACTTCTCATGTGACAGAAGCTGTGCCACAGCATTGCCTTTAATGGAGTGAGCAGATTGCAGGAAGACTATGATGCTGCTTAGTAAATTGAATGACTTTATGAAGATAAATGTTTCTCTTCAGAGGCTCCCTCTTGTCAGAATACATTTAATACCGCCATTCCTTTGAGAACTAAATTTCTGTAGCACTTTGCAGCATATTAACATGTTTTTCTCACCACATGAAATTGCACTTCAAGCAAGAAATAATGTTTCTGCCTCCCCTTGTACATTTTTATTACTGCCAATGAATAGGAGTAAATTAACGATTATGGCTAACATTATTCATAGGGACAAATTCCTAACTCATTTCACTGAGAATAATAAATAACTGAATGAATAAGATGCTTTTAATTTCACATGTGAGTTATCCAAGATTCCTCAGAGTAACAGGAGAGAGGCCATCATGTTTATACACAACATAAAAATATGCATGTATCCATTGCTTAGAATCAGAAGCTACATCATGTAACAGTCATAATGCTTCTTTCATTCTGTGGCATCAAATTGCTACTCATTGATTACTTCCAACTATACAAAACACACCCTAATTATACACTGCAAGAGCTATATTTAGCCTTTACAAATTCGAGGTACAATTTTGATCCAGGTATTTATTGCTTCATTCCACAAGCAACCTGAAGGCTGGACAAATTTTGTTTCCGTTAATGAAATTGCAAAGCAAATTCCATTCTAATGGAAACTGCCAGTTCTGTCCAGTGAATCGTTCGTTTGGAACAGCCTTCAAAACACCCACATTCCAGGCCAATGATATAATTTGAACACCTTCTTCCCTGCTCTAATGGGATTGTTGGCTATGCCATAAATTGTCAAGGACTTGAAAGGTACAAGCAGCAAGGTTAATAGGGTACAGAGCAGAATCCATACCCTTTTTTGGGATTTTCTCCATAATGACCTTCCCAGATCTCCAGGTCCATATTGCCACATCTGTGCCCTCCCTGCCAGATGTCTATTGAGCAGGATCTGTGCTGAGGTGCAGGAGAGAAAGCTGAGGGATTTATGGCCACACTGGCAAGGCATATGCTGCCTGGCATTTTTGGTTGGCTGCTTAAATGGGGATAAAAGCTGGACCTCTGTGGATTTGGTTAGGCTGTGAGGGTGTGAGGGAAGGTGGGGTAACAAGGAAGGGCAAAGCAAGAAGGCTTTCCAAGCAGGCACACAACAGAAATAGGTGTGTGTAGGAATAGTGTGCTGGGAGTGCTAGGGCAGGGGGCTAGGAGGGGGTGTCCTATTTGACTAGAGCTGAAGAATCCTGGGAAGGGTTTGGGCATAAAAACAAACTGTCTTCCCAAATGCTGCATCAATGAAGAGAGGACTCTCTAGTTTCTCTGAACACTGAGAAACTAGTAGACTGTTTACGTAGATTGTAGGGAGCCACCTGGAGGCACAGGTGGTCCTGCAGTTTGGAGGTAGCCATGTGGGGCTGAGCACCCTTGCCTGCACCCTTGCTTGCACATGCTCAGAATAGCAGAATGGCATTAACCAATCAGGACAGCGTTCAAGCCTCTCCACCGCTTAAAAGCAGCTGCCTCTGGGCCCAACCCTCTCTCTCTAAGCTTTCTCTCGTCCCTGCTCTATCTTCCCTTCCCCCAATTTTCCTCAAGGGAATGCTCCAAATAAAGATGTGACCAGAGAAGGAATTCTCGTTTTTGGTGGCGTTCATTCCTGCTGGTCAGGATGGCCCCCCGCAGTAGATATCTGATCTAATAACATCCATGGGTATTTTGAGACAGGTACTCTCTTATCTTTTCTTAAAGATTAGCTTTAAACTTAATATATAGTTGAGGATGACCTTGAATTTTGAACCTGCTACGTCCACCTCACTAGTACTGTGATTACAGGCCATACCACCAATATTCTTTCCCTCTGTTGTTTCCCCTCCTTTTCTCTTTTCTTTCTTTTCATGTCTGGAATTGAAATCAGAACCTTGCACAGACTAGGTAAGTGCTCTGTGACTGAGTCAAACCACTAACCCTGCATTAGAATAAATTTATGGGTATATCTTTCTAATTCTTTTGCCCTTTTTCTGTTTCTTTAGAAAATATTTCAGTACTGAGATTGAACCTGTGGTCTCATGCATGCTAGGCAAATACTATAACACTGAGCTATGTTGCCAGCCCTTTTCAAAGGCTTTAGTTAGAGATGAGCTCATTAAATAGCTAGAATTGACCTGGAGTTCACTGGCATCCAAGCAGGTCTTGAATTCTAGTCCTGAGGTGTGAGTGTGAGTGTCTGTGTGTGTGTGTGTGTGTGTGTGTGTGAGAGAGAGAGAGAGAGAGAGAGAGAGAGAGAGAGAGAGAAAGAGAGAGAGAGAGAGACAGAGAGACACAGAGAGAGAGACAGAGAGAGACAGAGAGGAGAAGAGAGGGAGGCATAGAAAGAGACAGAGACAAAGATATGGAGACACAGAGAGATTGGGGCTCTTCTGAATGTAGTGTGTATATCACAATGTATAAATTTAGTGTTGTTATATTTTACCTCATATATAGGGCAGATTTTAGTTGACTGACTCATCTTCTAGTATAAAATTGTTAAATACTCTTATGTAAAAGTAGTTGCACTTTTCTAAGTATTGCATAGGAAAATTTTATAAATATAAATATTGAATCAGAGAATATAGATTTTAAAAGACATTTTATATTTTGTTAAATTATCTTTTAGAAAACATTTACTTGTTGAACCTTTAATACCAAAGTATAGGTATTCATTTCTACCTCTTTTCCAATTGTATGTATTTTAATGTTTAAATTTTTACCAACTTGATGTCTAAATAATTTTGCCTATTTTTATTTGTATTTCTTTCATTATCAGTTGTATTGGCATTTTAGTATTTGTTGAACATATATGTTATATATTCTGCAATTGTTTACTCGTGTCTTTTGTCTCTTATATGCTGAACATTTATTAAGTTTTGAAAGGGGTTTGTGTATGAAGGGCATTCACTTGTCATATTGGTTGGAATATGTTTTTACTTTCTCGTTTGTTTCATTTTCTTCTGCAAAGTAGAGATGATTCTATTCACTTTGTGGGAGGGGGCTTTATGGTTTTACATGTGATGAGTAATGTTTGGCTTGTGATTGATGCTTATAGAGCATAACCATGACTTTATTTGTTTCCAACCAGACTCACAATTCACTCTTTATCAATATGACTTTCCTTTTCAACATTTGGCACTTCTTTTAAAGTGAGTAAATTGATCACCTTCTCATATGTTAAAAGGTTGTTGTATACTTATATTAAAACTTGCTGGTGATAGTAACAGAAAGGGTCATTTTCCCTCTTCTAACCTCAGCTGCATTCCTCAAATATCTGTTGGGTAGTGCAGGGTCCTGAATTGCAGCCTTCTCTCTAAAACAGTTATGGATATGCTCTCATTGCTGTTCTTCTTTTCTCCATAATTCTCAGGAGTGAGTGAGACCAGCTTCTTTTCTTTAAGTACTCTAAAAAATTGTTTATGATGGTCATATGTTTTCATCATTTTCAGTTACTTTTCCTCCCTAACATTACGCATGATTTATACTTTCTATTTTGTGGGTAAAGGAAGTCAAACATTTAAAGTTAATAACAGGTAACATCTAAGTTTTTTAATGGAAAATGACCAGGGGAAAATGCATTTTAATACTCAAAATGCTATTAATGTCATTCAGTGTCTGAGAGACTTATCATTCACTATCAAAAATCTTTTTCAATATCTTCAGTCTTGATTTTTACCATTGGTCTGTATCAAAATTACAGATGCTGGTTCTGTGGTCAATGGTACTCTTTTCCTTACAAGTTTCTGTTCCACTGTTATATGCAGAGGTGAGAACTACAAGTTAAAGGATCAGTTGCAACCACAGCAAACATGAGCTTTTGTTGTCTATTATTCGCCTATTTTATTTTAGATTTTAAAAATTGTTTTATGTGTATGAGTGTTTGGCTGCATGTGTGTAACACACAATGTATGTGCATTGCTTGCATAGGTCAGAAAAGGGCTTGTGAGCCAACATGTGGGTGTTTAGACTTGGAACTATGTCTTCTACAAGAGCATTAAGTATTTTACCTCTGAACCATCTCTCTAGCTCTGTTATCTTTGTCTTTGTATTCCGTTCTCACCTAACATTCCAGCCTGTAGGAGTAAGCCCTAGTTTGTAGTGATATTTCATTTGTATTTTAATAAATAAAACTTGCCTGAAGATCAGAGAGTAAAACAGCTGCAATGATCAGCCTTACAGACCAGGCAGTGGTGACACACACCTTTAATCCCAGTAGCCACACTAGTTTGCCATAGAAACTGGGCAGTGCATGCTCTAATCCCAGCACTAGAGAGTAATATAAGACAGGAAGAGACAGCTCATGGGCACAATCTAATTTTGAGATTTCTGGAGGCAGGATCACCATTTTGGACTAAGGTAGAGGTAAGAGCCAGTGACTGGCTTTTTGTTTTCTAACCTTCAGGTTGAACCCTAATTTCTGACTATGGGTTTTTATTAATTGTGCTACATTTATAAGTGAAGACTGCTTTTGTTTCCTGGCTGCCTAGACCAGAATAATCACACAGAAACTATATTAATTACAATACTGTTTGCCCGATGGCTCAGACATATTTCTAGATAGCTCTTACATCTTTTATCTTTAATTAAAAATTTCCACCTCCTCTCCTCCTCCTATGTCCCTCCCCCTCCCTCCTCCCCCCTCCCCCTCCCTCTCCAGTCCAAAGAGCAGTCAGGGTTCCCTTCCCTGTGGGAAGTCCAAGGTCCTCTCCCCTCCATCCAGGTCTAGGAAGGTGAGCATCCAAACAGATTAGGCTCACAGATAGCCAGTACATGCAGTAGAATCAAAGCCCAGTGCCATTGTCCTTGGCTTCTCAGTCAGCCCTCCTTGTCAGCTACATTCAGAGGGTCCATTTTGACCACATGCTCCATCAGTCCCAGTCCAGCTGGCCTTGGTGAGTTCCCATTAGATCAGCCCAACTATCACAGTGGGTGGGCTCAACCCTCACAGTCCTGACTTCCTTGCTCATGTTCTCCCTCCTTCTGCTCCTCATTTGGACCTTGGGAGCTAAGTACAGTGCTCCAATGTGGGTCTCTGTCTCTATCTTCATCCCTCGCCAGATGAAGGTTCTATGGTGATATGCAAGATATCCATCAGTGTGGCTATAGGATAGGGCCAGTTGAGTCACCCTCTCCTCAGCTGCTCAAGAAACAAGCTGGGGCCATCTCCTTGGACACCTGGGATCCCCTCTAGAGTCAAGTCCCTTGCCAATGCTAAAATGACTCCCTTATCCTGCTCCCATATCCACCCTTCTATCGGCGAATCAATCCCACACCAGTTATGTTTTAAGGGGTTATTTATTTTGGGGGATAAAACTTACATACACCATAAACCGTCAGGAAGGGAGCCAAGTCGCAGGAGCCGGGAGCAGGAGCCAGGAGCAAGCACCGGAACCAAGAGCTGGAACCAAGAGGGCCTGATCCGGATCTGCTTCTCTTTTTAAAAGAGAAATATACCACGCCCCAGTGGGCTGGTATTTCAGCAGCTATTGGCTGACGGAGTGGAAGTCGCTCCCCGCTGCACTGTGGGCTCGTATTTCAGCGACTATTGGTTGAGGCAGCGGAAGTTACTCCCACAACACCTCCCCCTTTTGTTTAAGTAAGAGAGTTCTAAGCCTACTACGAAATTATATACAGTAAGTACAAACCTACACAATTATATACAATAAATACAAATATCCTATTCTAACTAGCTTAAGTCTTGTATAAGAAATAACTTGGCCACGTCATGAAAAGAAAGTAACTACGTTTATATAATCTTCAATCCCATCAAAGATCTGAGAAGGGAAATAATGTTACCTGAGTAATTAGGAAGTGCAATCAAACTTCCAGAACATGTAACAAATCACATAGACAACTGGCTACCTGGGCAAACACCCAAAATCACGTTTGCAGCGTTGAAGCAACCAACTTTGGCTAAGGCCTAACGTAACTGAAATACCATTTTCAAAGGCAAGGAACTTTTCAAAACTATCTTATCCTGTCTTGGCAGGATATGACAGTCCTGTTTTATCCATTTACAGATACTCTGTAACTCTGTCAGTAGTTGAGGTATGGGCATTTCTTTACCCAAAGGCCAGTTCTGCCAAGAAGAAAGGCTCCAGGTGGAGTGTCTTTGGTGCTCAACATTCTCTCGGGAATAGATCAGTGTTGCCAGGAGCGATTGTGTCTCCCTACCACAGAACTCTGAGTTAGATTAAAGGCCATTTTCTACAGCTCTTTGAAGAGGTTGAAGATTATCTATCTATACTGAATATAATGTCTATGTATCTAAAGAACCTGATTAGTCTAATTATAAATGACAAACTTAGATGACTATTGATCTATATTATTCTCAATATCTATCTAACTTAAAGACTGAAATAGTAAACAACTGTGCAATAAATGGGGACAATATGACCTCCAAATATAAACAATGTGCAAGTATACATTGCAATATGGTAAATATATATATATATCAATACATAAACAATATATAAGTATCTTAATCAGAGGTAGAAGTGTACAATGCAATATGATAAAATATACATATATCAATACAATATATATATGTCAATACATAAAAATGTTTTAAACAGAAGTAGAAGCATGCATGCATAGAATAGTCAACATAATTTAAGTTTGTATCAATATATAAGAATCAATACCAATATATTTGTCTAAAAACAATAACTCACAAGTACAAAGCTATTATCCCATAATCCAATTATCCCTCTTTTTTTTGGATTCCTGCGCTTATAAAATTCCTCCCCCAACCCTCAACCCTATACTAATTATAGCCAACCCCTAAATGATGTCCCTAAACCCAAGGACAAACTTTACTGGGAGAGGGGACGTCGTTCTCTAGAATTACTTCCAGCTGTCATGGGGGTGATGTTCTTTCTGGGGGATCCTGTGAAAGCAAAATGATGGTTAAATTTCAAGATCAATGTCTTTTAAAATTGCAAATAGTCTCTGAGTATTTTGTGGAGGACTGGCCAGGATGTTGTACAAGATGTGCATCATTTCAGCTAACCACGTTGGAATCGTCTTGTGCAGCTGGTACTCAAAACAGGTCTTGTAGTAGCGCTATCAGTATCATGATGTCATATCAACCAGGTGGAGTTGTTATTATGGGGCCCCATCTTCTTCCTGGAAACTTCAAATGTCACTGCAGGAAAAACTTATTGTTCATTGTGGAAAACTTAAACATTAATCACATATATTAATCATATATTAATATCATATATTATATGATTATAATATATAATCATATATTAATCATATAGACATATACAGACATACATATATTCAATAAAAGACATGATAGATATATTTAATGAAAGGTATGATAGATACGAAGAAAAGTAAAGATGTTTTCTAAACTCATATTCCTTTCTGTCCCATATCATGGCTCTTGACATGAGACAGAAACTCCAGAAACTCTGGGTTTTTCTTTTAACAACAGGCTTGGAATTAGAGAGGGACTGAGCCAGAGTCCAACTCTAAAACCAGCTCTATAAATTTAGAAATATGATTTAGTATATTTTGCTTACAGAACCTATTCAGTTTTCTTGATAGTCCTTATTGGGCCATTATTTTCCATCTGTCAGTATTCAGATATCCAGGGTCCCTTGAACTTTTCAAAAATCAGTGTTTTCCTGTGGAGATAAGAACATAACCCTGCCCCCATTCTATATGTTTTTCTTACCAACTGTATGAATATCATCATTGTGGATGAGCTGTCATTTCTCCTTTCCAAGAGGTTTCTCCTCTTCAAATCGAACCTTTATTAATTTTGATGGTATCCACAATTTTTCTTCTCCTGTGGAAACAAGAGCAAAACCCCTTTCCCAACGTAGCACATCTCCTGGCCTCCATTGAGAGGTCAGCACGTCTTTGAAATAAACAGGTTGGTTTAGTTCAGAAGTTTTTTCCATTATCCAATGCCTCTCTGCTGCTGTTGTACCTTTCTCATTAGCATTAAGAAAATTCAAGGTTAATAAAGCATTATGCAATCTATTTCTGGGGGTATCTTTCGTCCCTTTCTGTTTGTTTAGCATATCTTTTATAGTACGATTTGATCTTTCTATAACTGTTTGACCTGTAGGATTGTATGGTATACCTGTAACATGCTTAATATTATAATAAGCAAAAAATCATTTCATTTTCCTAGATACATAAGCTGGACCATTATCTGTTTTTATTTGTGCAGGTATAACCATAATGGCCATAACTTCTAATAAATGTGTGATTACTGAGTCAGCTTTTTCTGAGCTTAAAGCGGTTGCCCACTGAAAGGCTGAATAAGTGTCAATGGTGTGATGTACATATTTTAACTTGCCAAATTCTGGAAAGTGAAACACATCCATCTGCCAAATTTCATTCCTTTTAATACCGTTTGGATTAGTCCCTGCAGGCAATGGTGTTTGGTTATAAAAAGAGCAAGTAGGGCATTTCTTTACAATCTCCTTAGCTTGTTGCCAGGTAATAGAAAACTCTTTTTTCAAGCCTTTGCTATTGACATGATGTTTTTTATGAAATTCAGATGCCTCCAGCACACTACCAATCAATAATTGATCAATATCTGCATTACCTTGTGCTAGAGGACCTGGCAGACCCGTATGGGATCGGATATGCGTTATATACATAGGGCAGAGCCTGTTTCTGATCATGTCTTGTACTTGGATAAACAATGAGGTCAGTTCTGTATCATCAGGTATAAATTCAGCAGTTTCAATATGCAAAATAACTCTTTCTGCATATTGTGAGTCAGTAATTATATTAAGAGGTTCTTTAAAATCCCTAAGCACCATAACGATGGCATATAATTCTGCCTTCTGGACAGAATCATAAGGACTTTGTTCCACTTTACTCAATTCTTCTGATTTGTAACCTGCATTCCCTGATTTATTAGCATCGGTATAAAATGTATGGGCTCCGGTTATTGGAGCATCACGGACAATTAGAGGGAGGATCCAAGAATTTCTCTTTATAAAGTTAAGTCTCTTGCTTTTTGGGTAATTGTTATTGATTTCTCCCAAAAAATTAGCACAAGCTCTTTGCCATGGTTCATTGTCTTCCCACAACTTTTTTATCTCATCAGCAGTGAAAGGCACTATAATTTCTGATGGGTCTATACCTGCTAATTGACGAAGTCTCAATTTTCCTTTTATAATCAATTCAGAGACTTTTTCCACATAAGTTTTTAATTTTTTACTTGGTTTGTGTGGTAAGAAGATCCATTCTAAAATAGTATCTTCCCTCTGCATTAAAATTCCTGTAGGAGAAATTCTGGAAGGTAATATAACTAGAATGCAACTAATATTTGGATCCACCCTATCTACATGTGCCTCCTGTAATTTTTCCTCAACCATCATCAGTTCCTTTTCTGCTTCAGCTGTTAACTCTCTGGGACTATTCAAATCTTTGTCACCATCTAAGGTTTTGTTTAAATGAATTATTAGATCAGGTGTTATCCCAACAGCTGGTCGTAGACTGGAAATGTCTCCCAATAATCTTTGAAAGTCATTAAGAGTTCGTAATATCTTGTAATATTGTCCTCAGAAATATAGGCTCTGGAAGCAGCAGGAATGTTAATTTGGGTGTTCCATTGCTGCAATAGGTCACGGCCCCATGAATTCACTGCAATATTTGCTACATATGGCCTTAGTTTTCCTATTTGTCCGTCTGGACCTATACAATTGACCCATCTCATGCTTTGTCTTACTCGAGATAGGGTTCCAATTCCTAAGAACTGAATATCTACCTCCTGAAGAGGCCAATGTGGATGCCAAGACTCTGGTGTAATGATACTTACATCCGCACCTGTGTCCAGTAAGCCAGTAATAAGTTTGCCATTTACACACACTCTTAGCTGTGGTCTTTGTTCATTTATAGAAGTCTGCCAGAATATGTGTTTACTTTGTCCTCTTAGATTTCTTGATTCATTCACCACATTTAACTCATCCTTCAGGCCGTTATTGCTTTTAACAGCAGGCATGGGGCATTCTAATTTCCCTGAAGAGGCATATTCTCTGCAGGAAATGACTGGACCACATTTGCCATGGGGGCCTTCGAGAGGCCCCCTATTGAGTTTCCCGATGGCAACGGGTTTCCCTGTTTATCTCTTGTTGACCTACACTCATTCATCCAATGCCTGCCCTTTCCACATCTCCTACATAAACCTGAAGGCTGAGTCCTCCTATTCCTGTTATTCCTAGAAGAGGCATTATTCCTGGAATTCCATTGTCTGCAGTCCCTTTTCATGTGTCCCATTTTGCCACAATGAAAGCATTTTGTAATCTAATGTCTCCTTTTACCTTTGGAAATTGCTTCTTGTACCCATGTTTCATTGCCATAATCAAATGTATCAACATTCATTGTATGTAAAACCCATTCGTCCAAAGGCGCTGATATGAGCTTTAAAGGCCCCAGGATCCTTTTGCATTCTACATTGGCATTCTCATAAGCCAAAGACTCAATTACTATATTTCTTGCTTCTGGATCAGGTATCCCTATTTGTACAGCCTTAGTTAGTCGTTGCAAAAAGTCACTAAAGGGTTCTCTCTGACCCTGTTTGACCCTGACATACGATTCTACTCTCTGACCTGAGTCTTGAACCCTGTCCCAGGCCCTTAGAGCTGCTGTAGTACATATGGATAAAATGTTTTCATCATAAAGAGTTTGTTCCTGAGGATCAGAGTAAGGCCCTTCCCCTAGAATTTGATCTAGAGAAACCTCAATTCCTTTCGCTGATTCTTGTTGTTGTAAAAGTCTGGCCTCTTGTTTGAATAGGCATTTGAAATGCCATCAAAGTCCGTTCTCAAGGACAGCTGATGTGAGCTGGTTCCAATCTTGAGGGGGGCCCTGTTGCTCAGAGCCCAGGGTTTTAACATCTCCCTAACAAAGGATGAATGTAGTCCATAATTCACAATTGCTTGTTTAAATTCTTTCAGATCATTCATACGTATAGGCTCCCATGTATGTTCTTTAATGACCTTAGGGTTTTTGGAGCCAGTTATCTTTTCTGATGTTATTACTGGAAAGGCAAGTATAACTCTATGTAGACTGAGAGTTTTTTGAGGTGAAGGTTGCCTTTCTACCTTTTGCTCCTGTTCATCAGAGTCTATGATTTCCTCAATCTTATTAAATCTGCTCACCATTGCCTTCTGTAAGTCCTGAATCTCCTGTCCAGTATTATGCTCCAAAGCCTTCATTAACGATTCTAAGGCATGGAACTTGTCCGTCAGAGACACTATTTCCTCCTTGGACACAATCGCGTTCATTGATAATTCCAACGCGTGGAGCTTGTCCGTTAGAAATACGATATCCTCCTTGGACATAATCCTCATGGCATGTACTGTGCCTTCTTGTATGGAAATCCTGTCAATTAATCTATCATACCCTTTTGATAAAGTCCGATTTTCACATTCAATGGTTATAATCCTCTCAGCTAATGTTTCAGCACTTACAGTCATGGACTGGAGGTTATGAGTCATTTTGTTTGTCCCCTCCTCCAGAGCAGTGACGCTCCCTTCTAAAGAAGCAATATCAGACTGTACCTTCTTGATATTTTGGCCAGTCGACCGAGTCATATCAAACAAAGATCTAGTCTCCTCCTTGAGAACTCCAAACTCTGATCTAGTCTCCTGCTTGAAAACTCCAAACTCTGATCTAGTCTCCTCCTTGAAAACTCCAAACTCTGACCTAGCTTCCTCCTTAAAATCTCCAAACTCTGATCTAGTTTCCTCCTTGAAAACTCCAAACTCTGATCTAGTTTCCTCCTTGAAATCTCCAAACTCTGATCTAGTTTCCTCCTTGAAAACTCCAAACTCTGATCTAGTTTCCTCCTTGAAAACTCCAAACTCTGATCTAGTTTCCTCCTTGAAAACTCCAAACTCTGATCTAGTTTCCTCCTTGAAATCTCCAAACTCTTTTTTGAGGAGGTTGGTATCAGTCTGAATTGTTCTTAAGGTTTTAATCTCTGCCCTCAGCATTGTAGATTCAGTCTGTAAGGACTGTATCTTTCTTATAAAATAGCCAAACACCAGAAAAAGCAACAGATCCCAGGAATAACAAAGTAAGAGGAATATCTGAGACATCCTTCAGAATATCCTCCATAGCACAATTGAAAAAATCATTGAACTTTTGGATAGTAATATTTTCCGACATTTTCAATCAAAGGAAATTGTACTTGTATGTATGTATGTATGTATTTATTTTCAACCGAAAAGAAAAATCTTACCTGTAATGACCGTTGCCTGCCAGTAGGAGGTGGGGCACACCTGAATCCACGTGGCAGTGGTGTTGATTGAAGAAGTAAACTCTAGAATATATACACTCAAATCCAGAGGTTAAATCCACAGATCACAAAAGGTCAGAGAGCTTCTAGTGGCCAATAAACAAGGCAATAAACAAGGCCCTGCTGCTCTGTTCAACCGGATGCAGAGGGTCGTGACACAGCCACTGCGCTGTTGCTAAAGAGGCCTAGTGCTTTGGGCCCCGTGTCCCTGTGCTGGGATTAAGGGTCAAGCTGCTTGCAGCACTCCTAATCAGTTATGGTGGATGGCAGGGGTTTCAAACAGCTTGCTGGAACTTCAAAGGGAGCTTGCGCTGTGAGCTCTTTGACTCACGTTGCAAGGAGAAATTTAAAAATCCGTGCAAACAGGGCAAAGTAAGCTGGCAGAGACTGTCCAGGACCTGTGTATCCTGGGAGGCCAAGCTGGGAGTGGGGGGTTGGGGCAGTTCTTAAACCAAACGTTGGGCGTCAATTATCGGCGAATCAATCCCACACCAGTTATGTTTTAAGGGGTTATTTATTTTGGGGGGTAAAACTTACATACACTATAAACCGTCAGGAAGGGAGCCAAGTCGCAGGAGCTGGGAGCAGGAGCCAGGAGCAAGCACCGGAACCAAGAGCCGGAACCAAGAGGGCCTGATCCGGATCTGCTTCTCTTTTTAAAAGAGAAATATACCACGCCCCAGTGGGCTGGTATTTCAGCAGCTATTGGCTGACGGAGTGGAAGTCACTCCCCGCTGCACTGTGGGCTCGTATTTCAGCGACTATTGGTTGAGGCAGCGGAAGTTACTCCCACAAAACCCTTCCTCCATCCCAACAATCCCATTCCTCATCCTCCCCTTCTCACTTCTCTCTCTCCATCTCCCTTTACCCCCACCCCATCCCCACACCCAAGCTCCCAATTTTTGCCTGGCAATCTTGCCTAATTTTAATATCCAGGAGGATAGCTACATATTTTTCTTTGGGTTCACCATCCTATTTAGCTTCTCTAGGATCACGAATTATAGGCTCAATGTCCTTTATTTATGGCTAGAATCCACTAATGAGTGAATACATACCATATTCATCTTTTTTGGTCTGGGTTACCTCACTCAGGATAGTGTTTTCTATTTCCATCCATTTGCATGCAAACTTCAAGGTGTCATTGTTTTTTACTGCTGAGTTGTACTCTAATGCATATATATTCCAAACTTTCTTTATCCATTATTCCATTGAGGGGCATCTAGGTTGTTTCCAGGTTCTGGCTATTACAAATAATGCTGCTATGAACATAGTTGAACAAATGCTTTTGTGGTATGATAGGGCATCTCTTGGGTATATTCCCAGGAGTGGTATTGCTGGATCCTGGAGTAGTGATCCTGAATTTCCTGAGAAACAGCCACACTGATTTCCAAAGTGGTTGCCCAAGTTTGCATTCCCACCAGCAATGAATGAGTTTTCCCCTTACTCCACATCATTTCCAGCAAAGGCTATCATTGATGTTTTTGATTTTAGCCATTCTGACAGGTGTAAGATGGTATCTCAAAGTTGTTTTGATTTGCATTTCCCTGATTGCTAAGGAGGTTCCTCATGACTTTAAGTGCCTTTTGGCCATTTAAACTTCTTCAGTTGAGAATTCTCTGTTCAATTCAGAGCCCCATTTTTTAATTGGGTTAATTAGCATTTTAAAGTCTAGTTTCCTGAGTTCTTTATATATTATAAAGATCAGACCTTTGTCTGTTGCGGGATTGGTGAAGATCTTCTCCCAATCAGTAGGTTGCCTTTTTGTCTTAATGACAGTGTCCTTTGCTTTACAGAAGCTTCTCGGTTTTTGCAGGTCCCATTTATTCAATGTTGCCCTTATTTTCTGTGCTACTGGGGTTATACGTAGGAAGTGTCTCCTGTGTCCATGTGTTGTAGACTCCTTCCCACTTTCTCTTCTTTCAGGTTCAGTGTGTGCAGATTAATATTGAGGTCTTTAATCCACTTGGACTTGAGTTTTGTGCATGGTGATATGGATCTGTTTTCATTCTTCAACAGGTTGACATCCTGTTCTGCTGACACCATTTGTTGAAGATGCTTTCTTTCTTCCATTGTATACTTTTAGCTTCTTTGTCGAAAATCAGGTATTCATAGGTTTGTGAGTTAATATCTGGGTCTTCTATTTGATTCCATTGGTTGACTTCTCTGTTGTTATGCCAGTACCAAGCTGTTTTCATTACTGTAGCTCTGTAATAGAGTTTGAAGTCAGGGATGGTAATGCCTCCAGAAGTTCCTTTATTGTATAAGATTGTTTTGGCTATTCTGGGTTATTTGTTTTTCCATATAAAGGTGATTATTGTTCTCTCAAGTTTGTGAATGATTTTGTTAGGATTTTGATGGGGATTGCATTGAATCTATAGATTGCCTTTGGTAGAATTGCCATTTTTACTATGTTGATCCTCCCAATCCAAGAACATGGGAGGTCTTTCCATTTTCTGATGTCCTCTTCAACTTCTTTCTTCAAAGCCTTAAAGTTCTTGTCAAATAGATCTTTCACTTCCTTGATTAGATTTACCCCAAGATACTTAATGCTATTTGTGGCTATCGTAAAAGCTGAAGTTTCTCTGAATTCCCTCTCTGCTTCTCTATCCTTTGTGTATAGGAGGGCTGTTGATTTTTTTGAGTTGATCTTTTAACCTGCCACTTCACTGAATTTATTTATCAGCTGTAGGAGTTCTTTGGTAGAGTTTTTGGGGTCACTAATATACATTACCATATCATCTGCAAATAAGGAAAGTTTGACTTCTTCCTTTCCAATTCGAATCCCCTTGATCTCTTTATGTTGTCTTATTGCTATTGCTAGAACTTCAAGAACTATGTTGAAGAGATATGGTGAGAGTGGACAGCCTTGTCTTGTTCCTGATTTTAGTGGAATGGCTTTGAGTTTCTCTCATTTTAATTTAATATTAGCTGTTGGCTTGCTATATATTGCTTTTATTATATTTATGTATGATCCTTGTATCCCTAACCTCTCCAAAACCTTTGTCATAAAGGGGTGTTGAATTTTGTCAAATGCTTTTTCAACATCTAATGAAATTATCATATGGTTTTTTTCTTTCAGTTTATTTATGTGATGGATTACATTGATAGATTTTCATATGTTAAACCAGCCCTGCATCTCAGTGATGAAGCCTACTTGATCGTAATGAATAATTTTTTAAATGTGTGTCTTGGATTCTGTTTGGCAGAATTTTATTGAGAATTTTTGCATCGATGTTCATGAGTGAGATTGGTCTGTAATTCTCTTTTTTGGTTAAGTCTTTGTGTGGTGTTGGAATCAGGGTGACTGTAGCTTCGTTAAGAGTTTGGCAATGACTCTTCTGATTCTATTATGTGAAATACATTAAGGTGTATAGGTATCAGCTCTTCTTGGAAGTTCTGATAAAATTCTGCATTAAAACCATCAGGTCCTGGGCTTTTTTTGGTTGGGAGGTTTTTTATGACAGCTTCAGTTTCCTTGTGACTTATATGTCTGTTTAAATGATTCACCTGATCTTGATTTAATTTTGGTAAATGGTACTTATCGAAAAACAAGTTCTTTTTTTTTTTTACACTTTCCATCTTTGTGGCATTTAAGCTTTTGTAGTAAGACCCTATGATTCTCTGAATTTCCTCAGTGTCTGTTGTTATGTCCCCCTTTTCATTTCTGGTCTCTTAATTTCATGTTCTCTCTCTGCTTTTTGATTAGTTTGGACAAAGGTTCAAAGAATGGTGCGGGAGAATTGTCTGTATTCTGTCAATCATGTATTTTATTAAAACGCTGATTGGCCAGGCAGGAAGTATAGGCGGGTCAACCAGACAGGAAGTAGAGGTGGGGCAATGAGAATAGGATAAGGCTAGGGAGGAGGAAGCTCCCTCCGCCATTCCTGCCCAGACCACCGAAGAGGCAACATGTGAGCTGACACCTGAAAAAGATACCAAGCCATTTGGCTACCATAAATAATAATAATGGGTTGATATAATTTACATGGGTTAACAAGATGCCTGAGCTAATGGGTCAATCAGTTTATAATCTTATGGAGTCTTGTGTATGATTTTCTTTGTTTTTTGCCAGCTGTGGGGTACTGGGAGGGACAGAAACCCCAATAAGCCAGTCCTTCATGTTACAAATGGTGCCCCACGTGGATAACTGAATCCATAGAAAGCGTGAGAAAGTTTGGTAAAGAGTAGAGTACAGCATGTTTTCTTGGTAGCAGCAATTTCTCGGGTCTACTCTGCTTGCTAGAGGCAAGCAAATGCTCTTATGTAAGAGAGGCTTCCTGACTCAGCTTTAGCTGAAAAACCCTGCAGCACTTTTAAGAGGTCCTGCCACTAAACACTTAAACTGTTTTGAGTAAAAGCTGAATGCATGCTTTTCGGTTTTCAGCTGTAACAGGAAAAAAGCTGCGCTGTTTTAAAATGCCGGTTTTCTGGGCCGTCCTGCCAGGGCAAACTCTGATTCTTTCAGGCATGCAGTCCAACTGAGTGTGGTCTAAGAGCAGAATGCTGCAGCTTACTTGCTTGCAAGGACCTTGAAACGCCATAGAGTTGTGGTGATAAACATGGTTACAGCTGTTACCTCCACTACAAGGCTGAAAAGCTAAGGAATGGACTGGATCCAGCCATCAAAGCCACGGTTTTAGATTCATGTAGTCAGAAAAAGAGAGAGAGATACAGTAAAGAGAGATTCAAAGACAAAAAAAACACCTCTAAATGGTTTACTATGTGTTAAACAATATATGCAGGCTAAAGGTTAAATTTCTTAGGGTAAAAAAGGAAGAAAGAAAGTAGTTGGGTATGGTGGTACATACCTTTAATCACAATGCCTGGGAAGCAGAGGTAGATTGACTTCTGTGACTTCAAGGGGCAGAGGTAGATTGACCTCTGTGACTTCAAGGCGTGGTAGGACACACCTTTAATCCCAATGCCTGGGAGGCAGAGACAGACAGATCTCTGTGAATTCAAGGTGTTGTAGCATACACCTTTAATCCCAACACTGGGGAGGCAGAGACAGACAGATCTCTGTGAGTTCAAGGACAGCCTGGTCTACAGGGTTATTGTGGGACAAAGATATACAAAGAACCTGTCTCAAAAAGTAAAAATAAAAGACATAGATGTTTTAAAAAAGCCACATAAAGGTGGAAAATGCACAGAGAATCTTGATACTGTATGCTATTATACTCTCTTTGAATTGTTTGAATGCTGAGGAAGGAGCAACAGCTGCTAAAAGACTTTTGTTTATAAATGCTGCTGAACTAACCCAAGATAGGTATTTTGAAAATACCTTGGCTTCAAAATTGAAGTCAAAAGGTATGTTGCTTTGGAGAAGAGATTTTGTTTTTGCTTCCAGAGAAAATTAGAAGCTGTGGATTCATTCGGTGTTAAGAAAAATCAGGTTCGATAAAGGAAGACCACCTGAGAAATCTCCGATACGAACAGATGGCCCAGATGACAGAGTTCTACATCCAGAATAGATTCAAAACTGCTGCCTGAGGTGATCAAGACTCCCAGGATATTCCAGTCAGGACTTGATTATAACTCTAAATTTCCTTTAGGTCTCCATAAGATTATCAGCACCTCCAATCAGCAGGAAGTAACCTGAAATACTACACCCACATTCCCAACAAATGGACTATGGGTATTTTCCTTTGTTTAAAAAAAAGAGGGAAATTTTGTGGGAGAATTGTCTGTATTCTGTCAATCATGTATTTTAATAAAACACTGATTGGCCAGGCAGGAAGTATAGGCGGGTCAACCAGACAGGAATTAGAGGTGGGGCAATGAGAATAGGATAGGCTAGCGAGGAGGAAGCTCCCTCTGCCATTCCTGCCCAGACCACCGAAGAGGCCACATGTGAGCTAACAGCTGAAAAAGGTACCAAGCCATATGGCTACCATAGATAATGATAATGGGTTAATATAAGTTACAAGGGTTAACAAGATGCCTGAGCTAATGGGCCAATCAGTTTATAATCTTATGGAGTCTTGTGTGTGAGTTTCTTTGTTTTTTTTGCCAGCTGTGGGGTACTGGGAGGAACAGAAACCCCATCAAGCCAGCCCTTCATGTTACAAAAGAATCAGCTCTTTGTTTCCTTTATTCTTTGCATTGTTTTCTGTGTTTCTATTTTGATTTCAGCCTTCAGTTTGATTATTTCCAGTCTTCTACTCCTCCTGGGTGAATCTGCTTCTTTTTTTCTAGAACTTTCAGCTGTGCTGTTTAGTCTCTAATATGAACTTTCTCTGTTTTTTTAATGTGGGCACTTAGAGCTATGAACTTTCCTCTTAGCACTGCTTTCATAGTGTTCCATTGGTTTGGGTATGTTTTGTCTTTATTTTCATTGAATTCAAGGAAGACTTTAATTTCTTTCTTTATTTCTTCCCTGACCCAGGTGGATCAGTAGTTGACTGTTCAGCTTCCATGAGTTTGTAGGCTTTCTTGGGTAGAATTATTAATAAATTCTCACTTTATTTCATGGTGATCCGATAAGACACTAGTGGTTACTAATATTTTTTTGTGTCTGTGGAAGTTTTCTTTGTTATCGAGTATGTGGTCAGTTTTAGAGAAGGTTTCATGTAGCTCTTACATCTTAATTTAAACAATTTCTATTAGTCTGTGTATTTCCATGACTCCATGGTGTTACCTCATTTTCTACAAGTCTTGTTCTCTTAGTGACTGTCTGGTATCTGTTTGATTCTGACTATTCTCTCTATATATCTCTGTTTGAATTTCCTGCCTGGCTTTACTCTGCTAAGCCATTGACAGAAATAGGTTATTCATGAACCAATAAAAGCAACACATGTACAGAAGGACATCCTACCTCACTAGTTTAAGATACTTCAACAATCTGAATGTTGCCTTTCATGATTTTATGCATAACCACCTCTTTAGGAAGGCTGTCCAATTGCCAAACAGCTGCCTTCTATTCTGTAGAACTTATTCTCTTATACTGCTCTGTAATTTTTTTCTTTAGGTTTTTCCTCCATTTTTGTCATTTGGAGTCTATCGTGGGAATATTTGTTAAGGACAGACATCATACTTGATTTCCCTCTAGAGCTCTGCAGCCTGACATGAGGTCTGATCAAGTGGATGAGTACAGCCTTGGAGATTTTAAAAAGAAAACAAGAGGCATCACGTGGTGTATTGCCACGATTATGTCAGTAGTTTTTGTCAGTGCAATTTTCTTTTGCTAAGTGTACTCTTAGACTCTAAAAAGTCCACTGCTAAATGTCACTTGAATCAGCAGGATTGACCTGCCAGAAAAAGACTAGTTGGTTTCCCTTATTTTCAGAGAAACCTCCTGGGGATTGCTGCTTGGTGGACTTGGTAATTTCCTCAGGGGATCAATAGCTCATCACTTTGTTGTGTCCAGAACTGTAAGGATTTTAAAACAGCTCTCAGCTTCCAACACTGATATTACTTCTATGTTTTTAGGTCGCTTATATACATACATACATACATACATACATACATACATACGTGTGTGTGTGTGTACCTGTATATCCCTATATGTGTGACAATGTTACAGTTCTTCCCCTTAAAATTAAGGCCTTAATGTATGTATGTATATAAGCATTTTTACCCTTAGATTTGTTTTCTTACACTCTCAAACTAATACTAGAAGATTCTTATTAAACTTTGAGAAACAACAATACTTTATGAATGGCTATATCTCCAAAGTATAACTATACTATTTTGATTTGATAGACATTATCTTCTTCCCCAGACATGTTTTTTCCTATCATGTCATCTTGGTCATGCTATGGCTATATTTATTGACATTCCTTTTTTTTGCCTGAGGGATTTTTTTAAAATCATATAGCTGCCTCAGAGTCTTTGTGCAGGACTGGATGAGGCACAGCTCTTACAACTTGAAGTATAGTACAAAAGAAACAATTTTGTATGTTGGATGAGGTCCCATGGACCATCCCCAAATGTGCTTCAAAAGAACTGTTTATTAGAAGGATTACTGCAGACCACCTGGCTTCTTGTTAACTCCTTAACCTAGCAAGTTGTGTTTAGGCCTGACTGCTATTTCTTTCTAGGAAAATGCATTCTTTTTCCCTTAGGAAACTCATTCTATAAATAATTATTGGACATGTAATGTATTGTATGGCAGGGTGCTAGGTTATAGGTTATGCACTCAGATTAATTAAATTAAGATGTTTCCAGAACTAGTAGTAAGATCTTGGCAACACTGGGATGTCTCCTCCCTATTCCCTTCTCAGATACCATATCCTATAGGTTTCCACTTCATTGTGTTATACTCATCCTCACCTCCTCATTATAGGCTAAACATCCTTTGTTTGTGATTTCATGCCACGTTTTCTCTACATTGCTCTGCTGTCTGGAAATACCAGTTGACTTATTTGTGTTGTCTTTAATAGATAATGAATATCCAGTAAAGCAACTTTATCTTGCATTTATCTATGTTCTTGGTGTTCTGTATGTAAGTTGTTATAGGATGGTTCTTTATATCAGGCATGGTTTTACCAAAAAGCAGTTTTACCTAAAAATAGCAAGATCCACAGGCACAAATGTAGATATAGACATACATCTATCATTTTTGCCTCCTAAAACTTCAGTATTGTATACACTGCAGAAAATATATGTGATAGTTATCCTGTAACTATCTAACATCTATCCATCTATCAATAATCTATCTAGTTATCCATTAACCTATATTAAATTGCCTTCTGTAAGTATCAGGTTATATAAACATATCAAAATATTGTCTGTTCATCCATCCATCCATCCATCCATCATCCTTCCTTCTATCCACCCACTTATCTACAAGAAATTGGTTGGCTTCTATAAGTATCACGGTTAGCTAAATGTATCCAAAATCTGTAGAGCAGAGTTTGAAAGGGAAGATTGCAATCAGAAACAGTCTAGAGCTTCAGACACTGACTAAAATTTGGTATCCACGGGCAACAGTAAGGAGCAAAGTAGTCAACAGCATAAGAAACCCTGTGGTTTTCACTATTTGAGTTTTTTCCTAAGGAAAAGTTCAGAATCCATTTTTAAAGAGCCCATTTCACTCAGTAATTCTTATCAAGGATAATCTCTCCTGGGTTAATTTAAGTCAACTGATTAGGAAATTTAGTCAGACCTGAAAATTCCCTTTTACCATGGTAGCTAGATCAGTGCTTGGTTCAGTGAATGGACACTGCAAGAGCACCTTACAATTCTGCTGAGTCAAAAGGATCATGGTGTTCAATAAATGATGGTGCAAGGAGTGTAATACTGGCCATGAGAAAAGCTCCTTTATTGCTGCAGTGAGCACGAATACTTCCGCATTGAGGCAGAACAATGAAACAGAAAGATTATGGAGTCACTGGAGTGAGAGTAAGAAAACCATACTACATAGAGTCATTTCTCATAAAATACTCTCTCTCTCTCTATGGCTCTGCAATCAGAACTGACACAAGGCCAAATTCTTAGTGTAGTCTCTCGAGCTGCCAGGGTCAAGCCCCATTTCATTAACTGGTCTATTTAGAAGCATCTGGCACAGTTGAGTCAGACGTTAGGGACTTCTAGAGCATGCCTGTATTTTCAGAGCCCTGTTTCTTGGTTTTTGCCTACTGAATGTCTTCTCCAAATCTCATGTTTCCCCTTTGTCTTATAAAGCCCTTCTTTGGAAATTATCTTGACTTTTTCACAATTATGTAAGACTTCTGGTCCCAAGAGAATTTAGGCCAGGGCACTAGGTCTCTATCTATATAAGCCTTTCTAATGTCCTGTCTCTTGTTTATTTGTTGCCTCATCTTCTCATCTACATTGGACAGTGTGCTCTGGGTAGGTGGGCACAGTATCGTGTGCTTCTTTATGTAATCCTCAGACATCCTGCACAAAGCAGCTGCTTGACAAATCCAGGAAGCTTTGAATTAAAACAAAGACTTTAAAATAAATCACTCTCATTCCTTAAGCTGCTTTATTCTGTATCACATGTTGAAATGAAAGACAATTTGTCTTCTAATTAGCTTTTAATGAGTAGTACTTGACCTTTGAGCTCTACTTCCAACCTTGAGAGCAGGCAGTGAATGTGTAAATTTCAAGACTTGATTTAATAAAAAAGTCACTTCCATTTGCCTAGCCCTTTGAAACCTTCAGAATACCTTGCCTCCTCTTCTGTTGCATAAGATTGTGGGGTAAACAGAGATCCATACAATATCAGAGACAAGGAAACAGAAATTAGTCAGGTCAAAGGTTCTGCCCTTGGATCATTCAGATCACAGGAGTCAAACCAAAGAATCCAGAGGGGTGTCATGATACCCAGATCCAAATGCTTTCCTCAAAGAGAATAGGATAACTCACCAGGCAAAAAGTAATTGTAATCACTAAGGGTAATGGAATCTTTAATTTGGAGAATTTGTATGCAGTGGAATTTAGCCCCACATCCTGCTCTTCCCATTTCTTATAATCAAAGTCTCTTTGGTACATTTCTTGGTGCTCACTGAGACATTATAAGACATTCCCTAATACTTTTCAAAACCAATATGTGTGTGTTTTCTGACAGTAGTGGCTCTAATTTGCCTGTGGCACCTTTCCTTTCAGTCTTGGCTCCTGCCATAAATTATTTGACATGTTTTCTTACAAAATGGCAAAACTGTAACACAGGGAAAGTGAGTAGTGAGAGAGAAAAACATTGGCTCTGTTCACCAAACCATAATAGCAATTCAATAGATACTCAATTATTATCTTCTTGATCGCTAGTTGTCTGCGAATCTGTTCTTGACTTTACTCTGGTATTTGGAGGAAATAAAGAGTAAAATGTCATCACTATCTTGATTATAGAGATACCATAGATGGATTGACAATCGAGGATTAGCCTTGTCTCCCTTTGTTAAATCGGAACTTTATGAGTCAGAGAGACTCCATGATTACTTCTGTTTACTTTGTGATGCTCTCCTCTACTTTCAGTCCTACTTTACATTCTCTTTAACTTATTCAGATTACACAGTCCTCTTCTGAGCCAACAGGAACATAGATTACCTATCCACATTGTGTCATCGAGGATGGATCCCTATACAACTTTTGACTTCCTACAGCTCACAGTTTCAGGAAACTTGCAGAGCTATGCCTTTTATATTCATTTTATAGTCAAGGAACCAGAGGTACAAGATGTTGCATATTTTTTCATAGTGGCACAGACAATATACAGTGTCCAAATTCCTTGACCTATTTTTTGTATTCCATTTCCTACTTAATCATAGCCCATGTCATATATGTCATAGAAGAGGATCTGTGAATGTTCTTTGATGTATCCTTGATGCCACCTCCTGGCTTCATGCCTGACAGTGGATTTATGTCCAAAAATATTACTCAATGGGAGAAGTACAAATGCATCCAGAAAGGGGAAAGTTTGCTGGCAAGCACTTTTACAGACAATGTGCCAGGTATGAGTGGTGCTACTTCAAATGGTTTTGTAAACATAGGTTTGCTATATAGCCAGATTCTTGGCCCAAAATCAGATCACATTCACAAGTGAGGATTGGCCAGACATCTGAAGAGCAATAAAAATCTGGCATCTTAATTTGACTCCTGTTTTGTTCTGTTATTACAAGAGCCTTATGTTATACTATTTATTCAGCCATGCCAATTCTAAATCACAAGGATGGTATTGTTATGATCATTTAAGACAGTACAATCTACCTGCTATCTTGCCTGCATTCATTGTACTTTTTTGACTTACCTTCAGACAGTCAGGTTCCAGTCATAAGTCTGTAGAGTGTTTTACTTCTTCTTTAACACATTTCATCACTGGTTCTTTAAAAAAATCCACATTAATTAATTATGCCTAATAATGGATCTCATTATTATAATTTTCATATTTACCCTCCCCCATTATCCTCTCTTGGCCCTCTCTCACTCCTCAGTCATATTCCTATAAGCAACTGCAATGAAATGCATTGGAGCAGTCATGCATACACACACATGCACACACGCATACACCTGTGGGACCATTTTATTATAAATTTGGTGCTGTGGGAACTTCTTCAGCCACACACACGAGAGAGAGAGAGAGAGAAAGAGAGAGAGAGAGAGAAGAGACAGACAGAGAGAGAGAGAGAGAGAGAGAGAGAGAGAGAAGAGACAGAGACAGACAGACAGACAGACAGAGAGAGAGAGAGAGAGAGAGAGAGAGAGAGAGAGAGAGAGAGATTATTTTTAAATGGAAAAACAGTGAATTTTACAAGGGCAGTTGCCAAAAGTGATTCAGTGTTTGCTCCTGCGTGAGCCCATAGTCCTGCCAAGAGTAAACCACAACCCTCCTAGCCAGATTTTTTTTTTTGCCAGCAGGGGATATGGGACAGATGGGCTAATTCTATATACTCGTGGCACTGGACAGGTCACTGGAAATCCTTTATTCCAATCATCTTAAAGCAAGTGTGGAATGAGTGTGTGCATGGCTTTATTCACAATGATGTGCCAATGTGTTGAAGATGTGAGGATGGAAAATCAGGTGAGGAGAGTCCCATGAGTAATTCATGGGACTTAATGGCTATGATTGTGGTGTCCTGTGTGCCTTGGCACTTGGTAACCCCTAAACAAGGACAAGGATAAGGCTAAAGGTCCACAAGACCAGGGTTTTCCTTCCTGGGAGCTGAAACAATGACCTTCAGCAGCAAAAATAAATAAATAAAAATAAATAAATAAATAATATTCTAAAAAATCCATCTTCTTTCCTTAGCACAACTCTAAGTCTTGTACCAGGCCAGAATTTTCACACAGTGGTAGAATTTAAAAACAAATTTGAGCTGCCCCATGAGAGCTTTTACCCTAGAGCAGGTCACCTTTGCAGATTTCTGTAGGACAAGCTTTGATGATGGGTGGGAGGCAAATAGAAAGATATTTGCATCTGCTACATTTGTCACACAAATCACAGACCATTTCTGTCTAAGGAGAGATCAGAACCAAGCTTGCTGAATGATTCCTAGGGAATGAATGGGATGATTTAAGCACATAGGCATCTGGTTTATTTAATGTTTGGTGTTTTTCTGAAGATTTGTAGTCACTGGGAATGAAGGGTGCACAAAAGCCTGTGGAAGGAAGAGAAAGCTTTAGGATCTTCAGGGAGCATGCAAAGGTGGCCATCAGAGGCTATATAGTTTAAAGAAGCCCATTCCCTGGCAGTGTGCCAGGCTCCATCTGGAGTTTCAAGTGAAGATAATGACAATGTACTGTTATGAGTGACTACTGTTTACTAGGTTCCATGAAAATTACTTTACATGCGTAATTCTCATTAATTCTCTCTAGGAATCACTGCAATAATGTTATCAGATTCAACTTCTGGGTAAGGAAGTCTAGGCTGAGAGAGTTGAACTATTTCTTAGAACACTATGTAAGAAGTAGAATTGGGATTCAAAATCCTCAGTATGAAAGGTGTTGAAAGTATCTGTATATCTTGGCAATATGTCACTAATATGGCCTCCTTCACCATGTGGAGAAATGTAAATTTGAGACTTGGTTTTACTAAAGAGAAGCTGTGTGATGTTGGCAAGTCATTTAGACTCTCTGAGTCTGCATTTTTTTCACTGATAAACTGTAGAGTTCAAACTCTTCTGGGATAAATGTAAGACTACAAAAAGAGAGAGAGAGAGAAAGAGAAAAGAAAGGGAGGAAGGAAGAAAGGAAGGAAGAAAAATCTTGTGGGACTAGTTAAGTGCTCTATATATACATGGCAAGTAGTAGAGATAGTTCCAGGTCCAAGACCCCCAAAAACTTCTTAGGAGTGCTCATGCAGGATCCTAAGAGCCTATATTCCTTTTATAGCAGTGATGAGGGCGATCAGAACCTGTGAGATGGCAGCAATGGCCCTTAGAGACCATATGGACTCAGCTCTCATTGAACAAGAGGTTCCCATGGCTCATAGAGAGAGGAAAGACAAGGTTGATGCTCATCTGCCTGTCTCTAACATGAAGCATGTCATTTCTTTTTTTAAAAAAAATTAAATCACTTCTTGGCCCATTAACTCTAGCTTTTTACTGGCTAATGCTTACATATTAGTTTAACCCATTTCTATTAATCTGTGTATCGCCATGAGGCTGTGGTTTACCGGGTAAAATTTCCAGCATCTGTTTCTGGCAGCTCCACGGTGTCTCTTTTACTCTGCCTTCTCCCAGCATCCCGTCCAGTTCTACCCCCACCCTCGCCTACCTAAGTTCTGCCCTATCAACAGGCCAAGGCAGTTTCTTTATAATAATGGTAATCAGAACACACAGAGGGAACTCCCACATCACCTCCCCTTTTCTGTTTAAATAAAAAAGAAGGCTTTAACATAGTAAAATTACATATAACAAACAGATATCAAATAAAAATTAAAGTTACAATATTTATATCTATTTTATCTTATATCACAACTAAGGAAAACTATATTATTACTATATATTTTTCAACTCCATCAAAGACTCCAGAAGGATATAATATTGCCTAAGTAAACAGGAAGTGCATTGTAAGCAACTTCCAAAACTCTAGAAATGACAGAGACATCTCACTGCCTGTATAGTCACCCAAAGTTCCTCTCTACCGTTGGGGCATCCATCTTCAGCCTTCAGGCCCATAGTATCCAGCAAACTTTTCCATGAAGCAGGAAATTTCAAAGACAGTTCAGTTACTTTCTTCTGTGTCCTGCAGAATGTCTCGCAGACCCTTTCATGAAGCAGGAACCCCGAAGAACCATCTCACCTTTAGGCAAGTTCAGCAGTGATCGCTTTGTGGGTATAGCATGTCCAGTGAAGCAGTCCAAGCAAGAAGTGGCTCCTCAGCCATTTGGGCTAGAAGCATTTCATTTCAGTGTAGAATTACATAGTTCTTGTATCACTGAACTACATGTGTGCATGATAATCAGCTCATAAAATTATTACAGTGCAAATGGAAAGATAAACGGTCATGGCATTTGTTAATACTGTAAACATCATTTGTTGGCAAACGATAGCTTTACTGATGCCTAATGTATATATCAGCAGAACAATGCACCAGAAAATATTAACATCTGTCGACGCAGTACAAATGATTGTAAGTGACTTTCCTTTAATGTAAAAATTATACAATAATAAAACATATGGGTGTGAATTAATATGATACAGAAACTGGTTTATGTGTTCAGAGACATAAATAATAATTGTATACAAAAAGCAAGCAAAAGTTCTTTTAAGTTTTGCTTTGTCAAAAATGACTCTCTGACACCAAATACAGGAGAAAGTCAGGAAATTGAGATAGTTATTAAATCTGACCTTGATCAGTTTTTATTATGTCAGAAAAAATGGTTCTTAAGAGAGAGAGAGTTGTCATGGGATTAGAGTCCATCTACAGTGAGATGTTTCCATGGTAACAAATCAAACACCATTTCCTCTGACTCCAGTCTCCTGCTTCAGAAGTATGAACTTAGTATTGAATAATTAGAATGAGACACAGTAATGTTGTGTAATGACAAAAAGAAAAAAAAAACCCAGAAGAACCAATCTGGAGGTAGTGAATTATTTTTAAATGGCAATTAACCCCATCAATGTGACTGTCTGCCGCTCAGGCTGGCCATGGCAAGTCCTATGTAGGTATTCGATTTTACAAATTGAAAGTATATTTTTCGTCATACACCACCATAATAAAAAACCAAAGCTGAACCTAAATCCTACCTGAATTAATGAAGACTGCAATTATGAATAAAGCCATAATAGAAATTCAGAGCTGTGTCTAAGACTGCAGTAGGTGGTAGCATGTGATTCTGTACCTGAATTCTCCTCATGTTTGAGGGATCTAAAAACATATTTTATGCTGGTGCATGGTTAGTGTCCCACAACCAATGAGCTATCTAAATTCATAAGCTCCGATGTCACACTCCTAAAATCTTGGTGGAAAGCTAAACTGGTGCATACAAAACAACTTAGAACTTAGGGAGCTTGGCTTGGCTTACCATACTGTTGTTTAATTGCATTAAGAGTATATTGTTCTTCCTTAGGAAATGTATCCGAGGAGCTCATCTGGAGGGGCATCTGATGTTCTCTGCTGGGTTGTTTTTCTCCAGATGTTTCCCATTTATTTCCGAAATGTTTCCTACCCACAAGGAGAAAAAAGAATCTAAGATCTGCATTTGTCCCAGGAGAGTGTGTTGTCTTTCCTGTGTCACCCAAGTCATAATGACTATACTTATCAACAAAGCAAATGTGTCTCATGAAGTCTGTTTCTGTAAAGATTCTTAGGACCCTCGATGCTCCCCAAACACACTGATTCATTCCTGAAAACCTTTTGTCCCATTTGTGTCTCACCCAGTTCATTATTAGAGACCAATCTGCTACAACACCACACTACCTCCCATAGTGATGTCTAGCTGTGTGAAAGTTGAGGAGATATTTATGCTGATTTTTGTATACATAGAGCAAACATTGTAATTCAGCATTTTGGGAAAAAAGAACTTAACTTTGAGAGCAATGGTAAAATGCCTTGCTTGTGGTCTGGAATGAGAGGGTTAACCTGGCTTATTTTAAAGAATTTTCTTGTCTCTTCCTTGCTTGTATTTATTTCTAGGATTCCTTTGGCTCTAGCTCTTTGTGCAAACAAGATACAAATCTGTTCTGTTGGTTATAGATGGAAGCATGAAAGAGTCCTGGAAACTTAAAATTAGGAAGCAAAGGAATATCAACCAAGCCCCTTATTACTGCATTTCTTCATTCATTACTATATACAGTGTACTTACACCTATAAAGTACCCAGAGGTGTTAATCCACAGAGAAAAGTAAATTACACAGTTAGCAGAGCATGTTACTCTCCCATTTGGAGGCTAAAGTAGACTTGTTCTCATAACAGAATATTACCCATCTTGTTGCATTGTATGAAAGTGTTGGCTTGGCTTATCAGTGGGGCCAAGTATGAGATAATGTGTGAGAAGTATTTCATAGTTTCTGAATGATGAAGACTTTTCTTTCATCTCCTATTAACAGGAGAGAATGCTAGCCTAGAGATTCTTTAGTATGATTCACACAGCTACTATGATCAGACAGTAGAAAATGAAGGGTTAAATCTTGGCTGTACTTCTCTGGGCTCAGTTGTCGCATCTATAAAATGGTGTTAACGTGTCTCCCCATCAAATTGTTGCCAAGAGCACAGAAGAGAAAATACTTGCCTTAGAGATTCATGCATATTAATAAGAATAGTGATAAATTGGTTGCCAATTTTATTTTCTGGTTATACCCTAAAATGAAGGTGAACCTGAGAAATTTCTATTCATGGGTCTAGGTAGATTATTTAAATGCCAGCATAAAATGGATACCTTATAAAAATGCATTGTGTTAGTATGACATTTGGAAAGAGAAGATAAACATTAGTCCTGTGTTCATTTTTAAATTCATCTCATTGCCTGGAATGTCTTATACACAAACTGTTAGGTGCCTTTAAAAAATGCAACAGCTCCTCACTTCTGTTCCTGACCTCTTACATTTGAATTGTCTCATGGTTTCTTTTATTCCAGGACAACTTAAAAGCCAGCTCTATGTTAATGGTGAAATAGTTCCTTTAGGTCTATCCTAATGCCTTTAATAATAGTCGGCAATTAGAAAGGTGACAAATGAAAGTGTCCCCAAATGAATTGTATGTCACAGGTCATTCAGAAGAAACAGTTGCAAGGGTTATCTTTAATTGAATGGTTAAACTGACAAGCATCTTTGCACAGGGGTCAGTTGATTCTGATAGGGACGGTTAATAGGAGCCAAATATGTGAGTACCCCTTCTCCTGAGTAATAAACAACTTCAACTCTGATGTACCCCAAATTCTCCACCAAGTTCTCGACAATAAATCAACTAAGCTTGAACACTGGCTTCTAAAGACAGCTCTCTATCTTCTATGAATCCAAACTTGACTATCTTGCCATCTGTTAGTATCCAATCAAGAATGCAAAATTCAAACTTGTCCTTCACTTTTGCCATTTCCCACTACTCTAGCAACAGGTATTATTGCAATAAAGTGCCTGCTTTAGTGAACATGGGATTCATTTTGAAATCTTTCTTATGGCATCCACATAGTTGGCCTTTGCTTGATGTCTATTTTCTGGCCTACCAGCTGAGCAGAAATGAGACTGACATATTGGGGAATTTGTTTCCCACAGCAGGGGCTATCATTCCCAGTGATCTTTGTGATGTCCAAAATGATTTCAGCTCTTAAACTCACAGCGCTCTAGCATTGGCAGGACCACAGAAAGCAAGTAGCATGAACTTTAAGGGTACAGAGAGTAGAGTTGTCACATACCAAACCTATGGTAGGCTTAACAGGAAACCCAGGGCCTTTAAGTTCAATCCTTCATACTGCCTCTGCTTTCTGATCACTCTGATGACCAGGCACCATCAAGAATTATGTGGACTATCAGGGATGTGCCAATCAAGGGATCTGAACATTTGGGTCCATAATATTCATAAATTACTTTCTAAAATTTGTATATAATCAATACAATAGATGAAACTATATAATTATATGTATGCAGTTTATCACAATTTATAATTGAGTGATATAAAATAAGATTTCAATATACGGAACAAAATTACTATGAATAATTCACTGGATTACATATTTGATTGAGTATGCAAATTGGTAAAAGAGATGGTATGACTCTAAGATGCCAGAGCAGAATAGCAGAAGCTTTGTAGCCAAAATTCTGACTGCTATTATTGTGGATGAGACTGCAGCAAGATTGGCACACTTGGGTGGTCTATAGTCTCTGCAGATTAGAGCAACCCCTTGGGCTTGCTTTGCATGACACCCACTGTTAACAAACACTCTCTTTCACTGTTTCTTTCATCGAATCAACCACAGTGTACATGCTGAGCTATGCTGAGGACAGCCATTATCCTTTGAAATCCTGCTTTCCTTAAGCCTAGCTGTGAAATGGTACCGTTCCAGTTCTTCCTAAAGACAACGTTCTATACCTTAAAATGGTCATTGTGGTGTTATTTGTAGACACTACCTGAAGGTGACTGTTGAAATCACTCAGGGACATCACTAGCAGATTATGTAGCAATTATAACAGTTGGCTGTAAAGACAATGCACAAGCATGGAAAATGCTTATGGTCAGTTAAGAACACCTTCTGCAAAGCAGGGTTGTCTGGAATACTGTTATACTCATGAAAAATGGAAACACCTTGATCAAGAGCCAAGCTCAGATTCTTCAAGATGGAAATGATGACTTTGTTAGGGAGTATGTTTCTGAATATTCCAACAAAGCCCAGAAAATATAGCACAATTCTGGTGTTCTGCCAGCAGATGGCGATACCCCACTTTCTGTTTTCCAGAACGCAAGTCACAAAAGGAAAGCTTTGGTGTCTGTCAGGTCCTGCAGATTTTCTGCATTTTTATTTAAATATCCAGCTATGTTTTTTTCCAGTACCCAGTGGACCCTGAAAGTTATTTTTGATCAGGCTATGTGGCTCCAAGGAAGCAAATCCAAGGTTTATAGGACCTGTGGGGGAGCCTCTTTGACAAAAACAGTTCAAAGTTACAAATGCAAAATTAAGTGCTGATCTTTGAAAGGGATTTCTGTAAAAATTGCCCATTTAGCTGAGTCTTCATTATATTCCCCACAATCTTCCTGAGATCAATTGCTGATTTTATACAGTCTGGCCTGGCATTGATGGACATTGCCATGTAAAGATCTCTGTGGATTTGGGCATATTCATTTCTACCAGTCTTGGTAAACAATTGTCTTTCTTGATCTTTTCAACATAATGACTAATGTCAGATACATACTCAGTGAATGGCAAGTGAGAGGAAGCAGACACATAGTAGCAGTCAGTGTAGGGCATGAGCCCACCTTGAATAGAAGGGGAAGTTTGAAAATGATGCCTCTTTTTCTGATTCTTCGTAGGGCTCCTGCTCTCTGGGTGGCAATATTCTGCATACTTTTAACCCCTAAGCTGCCTGGCTCCTGGAAGTTGTGTATTGTGGAGTTTTATTTCTACAATGAGTTGTAAAGTTTAAAAGACACATAAAGCACAAAATATTCAGTAGGGATTTTCCTTTGGATTCAGTTTAAATTTAAATTAATATAGGCAAGTAGTCATATTTTTAATTTACCAAAACTGTCCTGTTTCAGTTCATTCTGGTGTTTTATTTATAGGCATGTTCCAGTATCCCACGATGTTCTTTATCTTTCTAGCTTAGCTATTTTGTTCTTATTTTTTCTCCATAGCCATAGTCCGCACCCCTCTCGCAGCCATGGCATCTCCATTTACCATTATGCCACATGTTTGTTCCAGTCTGTGTTGGGCAACACTGGTATTTGGCCCTTATGATTTTTATAACTTATTTCTAATGATAATCCACTTAATAAATTTGCCATGTTCTGATTCCCCTCAATTTTATCTGAAGCTTAAACACACACAGGCACAGACACACAGAAGACATTCACACAGGCACACACACACACACACACACACACAGAGGAAGAGAGAGAAAGAGAGAGAGAGAGAGAGAGAGAGAGAGAGAGAATATAAATTTAAATTTTGCTCATGCTACTATACAGACTAATCTCAAAGGGACAGGGAAAATTTCTCACAGGTCATTCAGAGGTCCAGGCTAAACAATCCTCTGGCTAACACTTTATGTTACCATGGCTATCTCCAACATGTCAAGTAGAGGGAAGAAATCAAGAAGAATGCATATTTTTATTTTTAATGGACTGGGTATCAAACCAGCACACTTTTAAAAAATTTTTTTTTGAGATAGAATCTCATGTATCTCATGTAACCTCAAACTCACTGTGCAGTTCAAGGTTGGCCTTGAAGTCCTGTGATCCTCTTGCCTCTATTTCCAAGTGTTGGGATTACAGGTATGAGCCACCATACCTATTTTATATAGCATATGGATTAAACCCAGTGTCTTGTGCATACTGGGCAAGTATTCTAACAGATGAGCTGCATCCCAAGTCTTGCTTCTCTTCAGGTTTTATCACTTCAGTCTCAATTCTATGACTACATAAAATCAGAAAGTAGGTGGGTAATGTAGTCTTACTTGATATCCAAGAAGAAAGAGTAAAGAGAATGGTAACAGGCAATATTGTCTTTGTCACATCCCATACAGTACGGCAGGCAATAGAAATTGGTCAAAGTCCCATCAGACATTATTTTAATGTCTTAGAGTAAGTCTATCTTCATTTCTCCTCTCTCAAACCAACCTTAGGAAAAAAATAAATGACAAAAACAACATCCTTATTTATGTTAAAATGAGAAAATAATAAATCACCATTCACAAGATTAAGAATGGATGATATGTACAACAAACAATGGAATGGAGGTATAGGGATACAAGGCACAAAATTCTCTGAAGTTGGTGATGTAGTACTATAAGGGGAAATTGGCACACGTTTGTTGGAGCTATAACATCTGGGTGCATGTTTGGTTGTAGGAATCCCACCAATCTTCTTGGATATAATAAATTGGCAGGTGGGATGGAGATGACATGAGAGAAAACACTCACAGATATGCTATCTTTGTAAGCTTGAAATATGTGGGAGAAAAACCTGTAGACATTAAACAGCTCTGAAGCAGCCATTCTTTGTGCGCTAAAAAAGGTTAAGCCACCCTCAGTCATTCTCTCCATCACATACAAAGCACATTCACATAACACACCTTACCATCTTATCCCACAAAACTATGAATCATAAAGGATTTTACTTAGAATCAAGAGTTTTCTGCTATCCCCAAAAACTGTCCTAGCCCCTTTTTTTTCCACTATACTGTTTAAATATCTGATCCAGAAAGGTTTTTGCTCCCTCAAGGATGACTACTAATGAAAACAGGTCAAGAATATCTATATAAAACATCATAAAGCAGTAAAAAACAGGATTAAAAGATAAACTAAGCCTACATACTGTTAATATGTTAATGTTACATTGGTGAAAATTATGATCTAATATTGATTGAACAACTCAAAGAACTTAACAAAAATTGTATTTTGTGAACTATGAGCACAATGAAGAAAACATCAAAAAATAAAGCTAAGTTCTCTGTTTTATACACAAATTGGCTAAAACATTAAAATTATCAGAGATTGTCACTGAATTATAAATAATGGTTTCTGACAAAGTACCATCATATTAACTGAAGTACCAGTAAAGATTAATAATTGAGGAAAATGAAACAGAGATGTTAAAAATGAATAGAGAAAAATTATCGAAGGCAGACAAACTGGGGTTAATATAAACATATGCATATTTCCTTTTAGAAATAATTAAATTAAAAAATATTAGAAAATGTAAGTTAAAATTTTAATATTCCAGGAGAGTTGAATGTGGATGTTAAAAGTGCACAATATATCCTATGAAGAGGAAGATCAGCATTTAACCATAAAATAGTAGAGTTTCCTGTAGCAGAGTTTTCCTGATAGCCTGCTCCCAATTAACTGGCAGTTGCTTCCCAGATAACTGACTTGGAGACTTAACATTACTTATAAATTCTCAGCCAATCACTTAGGCTTTATATTAACTAGCTCTTACAACTTAATCCATTTCTGTTAATCTATGTGCTGTCCCGAAGCTGATTGCTTTTACCTCTATCCCATTTTTGTGTCTGACTCGTTCCTTGTCTGTCTGGCGATTCTGCTGACTTCACCCTTCCTCATCCCATCATTATCAATTTGGCTCTCCTGCCTATGCTTGTCCTGTTCAGCTATTGGCCAGTCAACACATTTATTAAACCAATCATACTGACATATATTTGCACAGTATACAGAAGGATTATTCCACAGCAGTTTCCTGAATTTTATGAAAAGGAGGTAGCTTGTGAACGTTCAGAAAAAATGAACAAACAACATCGAACAGTAAGATAAAAGCACTAATCCATATTAAGCATTATAAGACTGCAGAGAAATGTTTCCAAAGTTATTGTAAAGAGATGATGTGAATATACATATGTGTGTGTGTATGTGTGTGTGTGTGTGTGTGTGTGTATCTAGGAACAACACTCTTTTGAAAGTGCTACTAAAAGATGAAGTTAAACAAAGAAGGATGAAAAAATCTGTTGCAAAAATCAGTGTTATGCTATGGATAAAGGTGCAAACAATGATCAGAAGAACTAGCATTAAAATAAAAATGTAAATACAAATATCAACCATAACAATGAAGAAATATTAAAATCCACAAAATTAAGGGATGCAGAGGGAATGGAAGTATGATTTGTATGTATTTCTTATGGGAAGATTGAAAATGCAGACAAACAAATAGTCTGTACTCATCCTTAGATAGACGACATTCACACACAATGCACACACACACACACACACACACATACCTACCTCTACACATATACTTATCATACACACACACACACTCATGAGCAAAACTGAAATAAGAAGAATGAGCAAAAATAGGAATAAAAATAGAGCACACATTTGAAAATTAATATCAAGCAGGTTTACTTCAATTATAAATGGACCCACAATGACAAGATATACTGTGCAATTTTAATCAAAAATCCTAACTCAAATCATGGAGGAATATAAAGAAATTATAGTGTAATTGTTAATTTAGCTTTTGACTTCCATAACAGTAAAAAAATAATTAATTGTTCAGGACTTACCAAAATAGCATGGCATATATTAATCTTACTGTTTAAATCTACTTAATTTATACTTAATCAATAAAGTATACATTTCAAGGACTCATGGAATAATAAAAAGGATAGATTATACAATTAGAGAACAAAACACCATTGAAAGCAAAATTTAGTGTCACTCTTACCCTTTGGAGAAACCAGGAAGTATATTTCCTTGAATCACCAAGGATTTGGGGTTCATTTAGTCAAGTGACAGGAAATCTAATGATATTGGGGAGACAGAATAGAAAAGGAGTCATTTGTCCATGGAAGTAGTATAAATAATCATGAGAAAATGAGAGCCCCATGATAGGTTCTTAGTGCTATTTTAGGAACCATCACTTCTTCATTGCAGAGTGAAGCATTTCTTAGAGGTTCTTAAGAATTGTTGAGTCTTCCATTAGGAATTTGAAGATGACTTGCTTCTGTACACTGACTTGAGCATTCAATATCTATTTCTCAGACTTCCATGCCACTGGTTACCTGACTCATTGCATAAAATTTCCCCAAATTCATTTAATATTTAAGCTCCTAGTCACATTTTATATAATGAATCCAGATTGATAAATGCAAAAAGAAATTAAATTCAACTTCTAACAGTAAAATTTTAATCAAAATATTAGCAAGAATGGAACAAAGTTGCCTACTTTTATCACTTTTATTCAACATAGCATTGGAATTCTTTATTAGAGAAATCAAGCAAGATAATGAAAAAGATATCCAAACTGAAAAAGACAAAGCCAACTTGTCATCATGTGAAGACATGAATATGTATATATAGATATATTAAACTTAATAATTTCTGACAAGACAAATATAACAAGGCATGATAAGAATTCAGAGAATTCCCAGTATAAGATGGGAATCTGAATTACCAGACTGCCATTGGATTTATCAATCCTACTACTAGATCTAAAGGGCAATGTGTTGAAGAGACTTTCATGCTTCGATGTTTATTTAAAAACTATTCACTGGCTCTTCCCCCCCTCCCCTCTGGAGACACAAGATCTCCCCAGAGCTGCTTCCTTGCACGCTGGGCCTGGTCTGTGGGCTCGGTCCGGCAGGGGCAGCTCAGGTGCTTTGAGAGCCTGTCTGAGGACAGGCAAGCCCTGTCTCAGCTCAATCACATTCCTGGCCAGCAAGAGAGAGTGAACTTCTAGCAGACTTCCATTGGAGGTGGGGTGAGTTTTCCCCTGGCCAGAGGGCTCCCTCTAGGAGGAATTCAGCCTTTCCCCGCCCCCCTCGACAATCTGGTCACCAGGCAGAGGCGACTCCTCCCTGCGGAGCTCTCCTGAATCCCCTCCCAGCCTTTATCCAGGTACACCTTCCTCTCTTCCCCCCTTCCCTCTTGGGCCACAAAATCTCCCCAGAGCAACTCCCTTGCTCGCTGGACCTGGGTTGTGAGTACAACCCGGTAGTAGGGAGTGCCTCTGTGTCAATAGACTGCCTGAGGAAAGGTAGGCCTTCTGTCAGTAAATTCCCTGCCCAACAAGGGAACCTGACCTGGTACTAGAAGATCCAGTAGAGAGTATTTGAAGGAAGAGATGGGCAGACGCCAAGGCAAGAACTCCTCCAACAATCTAAAAAACAACATGAAAACACCAGAACCCAATGACCCTACAATAGAAGGACTTGAACCTCTTAATTCAGAAGAAGCGGGAAAAAATGCCATTATGAAAGCAATAGAGTCCCTTAAACAGGATATGAATAACTCCCTTAAAGAACTGGATGAGAAGTATAACAAAAAGATTGAAGAAATGAGTAAAGAAATGGATGAAAAATATAAAAAAAAACATCGAAGAAATGAGTAAATCCATGAATGATATATTGGGAAACCAAGAAAAAACAATCAAACAGGTAATGGAAACAGTTCAAGAATTGAAAACTGAAATGGAGGCAATGAAGAAAACACAAAACGAGGGCCGGCTGGATATGGAAAATCTAGGTAAACGAACAGAGACTACAGAATCAAGCATAACCAATAGGATACAAGAGATGGAAGAACGAATCTCAGAGTCTGAAGATACCATAGAGAAAATAAATGCTCTGATCAAAGAAAACAGCAAATCCAATAAATTCTCATCACAAAACATTCAAGAAATCTGGGACACAATAAAAAAACCAAATCTAAGAATAATAGGGATTGAAGAAGGAGAAGAACTGCAGATCAAAGGACCAGAAAATATATTCAACAAAATTATAGAAGAAAACTTTCCCAATCTAAAGAATGATATTCCTATGAAGGTTCAAGAAGCATACAGAACACCGAATAGGCTTGATCAAAAAAAAACATCCCCTCGCCATATAATAATCAAAACACAAAACATACAGATTAAAGAAAGAATATTAAGAGCTGCAAGGGAAAAAGGGCAAGTAACTTATAAAGGTAAACCTATCAGACTCACACCGGACTTCTCTATGGAAACCATGAAAGCCAGAAGGTCCTGGATAGAGGTACTGCAGAAACTAAGAGTCCAAGGATGCAAGCCCAGACTAATATACCCAGCCAAGCTATCATTCACTATCGATGGAGAAAACAAAATATTCCAGGATAAGAACAAATTTAAACAATTTGCAGCCACAAACCCAGCCTTACAGAAAGTAATAGAAGGAAAATTGCAACCAAAGGAGTCCAACATTGCCAGCACTGCTTACAATAACTCAGACATCTAGCGACCCTTCAAGAGCTTGACTCAAAGAAGGGACACATACAAACTCTATTAATCAAACAAAAAATAATAATAACCAGAGTCAACAACCACTGGTCATTAATATCACTTAATATTAATGGACTCAATTCGCCTATAAAAAGGCACAGACTAAGAGACTGGATACGAAAACAGGATCCAACATTCTGCTGTTTACAAGAAACACACCTCAACCACAAAGACAGACATTTACTCAGAGTAAAGGGTTGGGAAAAGGTTTTTCAAGCAAACGGACCTAAGAAACAAGCAGGCGTGGCCATTCTAATCTCCAACAAAATTGACTTCAAACTAAAATCAATCAGAAGAGATGGAGATGGACATTTTATACTCATAACAGGAACAATTCATCAGGAGGAAGTCTCAATCCTGAATATCTACGCCCCTAATATAAAGCCTCCTACTTATGTAAAAGAAACACTTCTAGAACTCAAGGCAGTCATCAAACCACACACACTAATAGTAGGAGACTTCAACACTCCTCTCTCTCCAATGGATAGGTCAATCAGACAGAAACCTAACAGAGAATTAAGAGAATTACTGGAGGTATTGAATCAAATGGACTTAACAGACATCTATAGAACATTCCACCCAAATAGGAAAGAATATACCTTCTTCTCTGCAGCTCATGGAACCTTCTCGAAAATTGACCACATACTGGGTAACAAAGCAAACTTCCACAGATACAAAAAAATATTAGTAACCACTTGTGTCTTGTCAGACCACCATGGATTAAAGTTAGAATTTAAGAACAGTGCTACCCCCAGGAAGCCAACAAATTCATGGAAGTTGAACAGTCAACTACTGAATCACCCCTGGGTCAAGGAAGAAATAAAGAAAGAAATTAAAGTCTTCCTTGAATTTAATGAAAACAAAGACACAACATACTCAAACCTATGGGACACTATGAAAGCAGTGCTAAGAGGAAAGTTCATAGCACTAAGTGCCCAATTAAAGAAAACGGAGAAAGCACACATTGGAGACTTAACAGCACACTTGAAAGCTCTAGAAAAAAAAGAAGCTGATTCACCCAGGAGGAGTAGAAGACTGGAAATAATCAAACTGAGGGCTGAAATCAACAAAATAGAAACACAGAAAACAATCCAAAGAATCAATGAATCAAAAAGCTGGTTCTTGGAGAAAATCAACAAGATCGACAAACCCCTATCCAAATTAATCAAACGGCAGAGAGAGAACATGCAAATTAATAAGATCAGAAATGAAAAGGGGGACATAACCACAGACACAGAGGAAATTCAGAGAATCATTAGATCTTACTACGAAAATTTATATGCCACAAAGTTGGAAAATGTAAAAGAAATGGACATTTTTTTAGATAAGTACCATATACCAAAGTTGAACCAAGAACAGGTGAACAATCTAAATAGACCTGTCAGTCGTGAAGAATTAGAAGCTGTTATTAAAAATCTCCCTACCAAAAAAAGCCCAGGACCAGATGGTTTCAATGCAGAATTCTACCGGAACTTCCAGGAAGAGCTAATACCTATACTCCTTAATGTATTTCACAATATAGAAACAGAAGAATCACTGCCAAACTCTTTTTATGAAGCTACAGTAACCCTGATACCAAAACCACACAAAGACACAACCAGGAAAGAGAATTACAGACCAATATCACTCATGAACATTGACGCAAAAATACTCAATAAAATACTGGCAAACCGAATCCAAGAATACATTAGAAAAATTATCCATTATGATCAAGTGGGCTTCATCCCAGAGATGCAGGGCTGGTTCAACATACGCAAATCTATCAATGTAATCCATCATATAAATAAACTGAAAGAAAAAACCATATGATCATTTCATTGGATGCGGAAAAAGCATTTGACAAAATTCAACACCCATTTATGATAAAGGTGTTGGAGAGACTGGGGATACAAGGATCATACCTAAATATAATAAAAGCAATATACAGCAAACCGTCAGCTAACATCAAATTGAACGGAGAGAAACTCAAAGCCTTTCCACTAAAATCAGGAACACGACAAGGCTGTCCACTCTCACCATTCCTCTTCAATATAGTGCTTGAAGTTCTAGCAATAGCAATAAGACAACATAAGGGGATCAAGGGGATTCGAATTGGAAAAGATGAAGTTAAACTTTCATTATTTGCAGACGATATGATAGTGTACATCAGTGACCCCATAAACTCTTCCAAAGAACTCCTACAGTTGATAAACACCTTTAGTAATGTGGCAGGATACAAGATCAACTCCAAAAAATCGGTTGCCCTCCTATATACAAAGGATAAAGAAGCAGAGAGGGAAATCAGAGAAACATCACCTTTCATGATAGCCACAAATAGCATAAAATATCTTGGGGTAACTCTAACCAAGGAAGTGAAAGACCTATTTGACAAAAACTTTAAGTCTTTGAAGAAAGACATTGAGGAGGATACCAGAAAATGGAAAGACCTTCCCTGCTCTTGGATAGGGAGAATCAACATAGTAAAAATGGCAATTCTACCAAAAGCAATCTATAGATTCAATGCAATTCCCATCAAAATCCCATCAAACTTCTTTACAGACCTTGAGAGAACAATAATCAAGTTTATATGGCAAAACAAAAAACCCAGGATAGCCAAAACAATCTTATACAATAAAGGAACCTCTGGAGGCATTACCATCCCTGACTTCAAACTGTATTACAGAGCAACAGTATTGAAAACAGCTTGGTATTGGCATAACAACCGAGAAGTCGACCTATGGAATCGAATAGAAGACCCGGGTATTAACCCACAAACTTATGAACACCTGATTTTTGACAAGGGAGCTAAAGCTATACAATGGAAGAAAGATAGCATCTTTAACAAATGGTGCTGGCATAACTGGATGTCAACCTGTAGAAGAATGAAAATAGATCCATATCTATCACCATGCACAAAACTCAGGTCCAAATGGATAAAAGACATCAACATTAATCCGACCACTTTGAACCTGATAGAAGAGAAAGTGGGAAGTAGTCTACAAGATATAGGCACAGGAGACCACTTCCTAAGCAGAACCCCAGGAGCGCAGACAATAAGAGAAACAATAAATAAATGGGACCTACTGAAACTGAGAAGCTTCTGTAAAGCAAAGGACACTGTCAGTAAGACAAAAAGGCTACCTTCTGACTGGGAAAAGATCTTCACAAACCCAGCAACAGGTAAAGGTCTGATCTCCAAAATATACAAAGAACTCAAGAAACTAGACACTAAAACTCTAATTAACCCAATTAAAAAATGGGGCACTGATCTGAACAGAGAATTCACTACAGATGAACTTCGAAGGGCTAAAAAGCACTTAAGGTCATGCTCAACCTCCTTAGCAATCAGGGAAATGCAAATCAAAACAACTTTGAGATATCATCTTACACCTGTCAGAATAGCCAAACTCAAAAACACCAATGATAGCCTATGCTGGAGAGGATGTGGAATGAGGGGAACACTCATCCATTGTTGGTGGGAATGCAAACTTGTGCAGCCACTGTGGAAATCAGTGTGGCGGTTTCTCAGGAAACTGGGAGTCAACCTCCCTCAGGACCCAGCAATTCCACTCTTGGGAATATACCCTAGAGACTCCTTAACATACTACAAAAGCATTTGTTCGACTATGTTCATAGCAGCACTATTTGTAATAGCCAGAACCTGGAAACAGCCTAGGTGCCCCTCAATAGAAGAATGGTTAAAAAAGGTGTGGAACATATACACATTAGAGTTTTACTCAGCGGTAAAAAACAATGACATCTTGAATTTTGCATGCAAATGGATGGAAATAGAAAACGCTTTACTGAGTGAGGTAAGCCAGACCCAAAAAGAGGAACATGGTATGTATTCACTCATAAGTGGATTCTAACCATAATTAAAGGTCTTTGAGCCTATTATTCGTGATCCTAGAGAAGCTAAATAAGAAGATGAACCTGATGAAGATTATTTAGCTATCCGCCAGGAGGTAGGAAACAGACAAGAGTCCCAGGTAACCTCGGGTGCATGGGGGGGTGGGAGGGTTGTCGGAAAGGGAGAGGGTTAGAGAGAAGGGAGTAGGGGAGGATTGGGGAAAGATCGGGGGACTGGGATGGGGGGGAGGGAGGAAGGATGGATATGGGATCAGGCAAGTATATACCTCAACTAAGGGAATCATTTTAGGGTTTACAAGAGAATTGATTATAAAGGGGATCCCCGGTCCAAGGAGAGATCCCCAGATGGTTCTCTGGACAGAGGAGAGGGTGCCTGAACCGGCCTTGGCCCACAACCATACTGATGAATATTTTGCATGTCACCATAGAACCCTCATCTGGCGATGGATGGAGATGGAGGCGGAGAACCACGTCGGAACACTGGACCTAGCTCCCTAGGTCCAAATAAGAGGCAGAAGGAAAGAGAACGTGAGCAAAGAAGGCAAGGGCAGAGGAAACCTTCATCCGACGTTGGATGGCGATACAGATGGAGACCCATATTGGAACACCGAACTGAGCACTCCACGGTCCAAATGAGGAACAGAAAGATGAAGAAAATTAAAAAAGTAATCAGGACTGCGAGGGATGCGAGCACCCACTGACACAAGGGAACTGATATAATGAGAGTTCACCAAGGCCTGTTGGACTGGGACTGAACGAGGATGTGATCCAACCAGATTCTCTGAATGTGGCTGGCCCGGAGCCTTTTTGAAAAGCCATTGACAATGACACTGGGACTTGCTTCCTCTGCATATACTGGATTTTGGCGCTCCAGTCTGTTTGGACTCTCACCTTTCCTGGACCTGGAGGGAGGGGGGAGGAACTTGAACTTCCCACAGGGCAGGAAACCCTGACTGCTCTAGGGGATAGAGAGGGAGGAGGAGAGGGAGTGGGGGGAGTGGGAGGGTGTTGGGAGGAGGGGCTGAAATGGAAACTTTTATAATTTAATAAAAAAAAAAGAAAAAAAAGTCATGACAAAAAAAATGTACATAGGCTTGGGAGAGAGAAGAAAAAGAGTAAAGAGACAGTAAATATAATTAAAAAAGAGTACAGACAGTCACAATAGCGTAAGAAAAATCAGTCACGTAAAAATGGAATATACAGAGAGAATTTGGATTATGTATATTATTGTGCTTTCTTTGAATTTTTTGACTGCAGAGAGACATTTGATTCTGGGGACTGCTAAGCTAAACCAACATAAATATTTTACAGGTTTCCTGACTTCAAAATTTGAGTCTAAGGATTTGTTGCTTTGGAAAGAGGTTCTTTTATTTTGTTTCCACAGAGGATGAGAACCTATGAAATCCACCCAGACTAATGTGGTTTGATGGACCAAGAACAACTGAAAGGTTGCTGTAAACATCCCCTAAAAAATTACCTTGCCCAACAAAAAGCAGGAAGCAGTTTGGAGAGAACTATACCTATATTCCCAAGTATTGTTTATAAATGCTTTTTTTTACATTTAAAGGGGGATATGCTACAGATATGAATACTTTGCATTGGTATGAATGTTGGTCTATCGATATAAATTTTAGGCCAATTTTGTTATATGCATATTTCTGCTCTTGATTAAGGTGTTGTGTTTGTGCAGCTCATCTTAAAATGTAATGTATAAGTAAGAAATATAGGTTAATAGATAATCATCTATAATAGTCAAACTTGTAGTCATGCTAGTTAGGTTTTATAGATATATAGAAATATATTTCAATTAGATAGGTATTCTTCAAATCTTTCAAAGATCTTCAAAATATGGCATTTAAAATGTTTTAATAACTTAGGATTATTAATGACAATGACACACATCTGCTACTGAGAGCCCCAATTACTTCAAGAGGAAGATGGGCATCAAAGAAGCTCCTTATGGAGTTTGTTAGCCATTGGGGCAAGAAGCCGCTCTTGCCTGGACTGCTTGACCAGAGTTAAACGACTGCTGACGCTGCCTGAAGAAGGTGAGACAGTCCTTCGGGGCTCCTGCTTCTTGAAAGAACTGCCAGAGATTCTGCAGGACACAGAGGAAAGTGACTGACAAACTGCCGGTACAGGTAGAACTGTTTTTGAAATTTCCCGCTCCATGAAGAAGTCTGCTGGACACTATGGGCCTGTAGGCTGAAGATGGATGCTCCAACAACACAGAAGAACTTTGGGTGACTGTCCAGGCAGTGAGATGTTCTGTCAATTCTAAAGTTTTGGAAGCTGCTTAAAATGCACTTCTTGTTAACTTAGGTAATATTATATCCTTCTGGGGTCTTTGATGGGGTTGAAGAATAGATAGTTTTATTCTTCCTTAGTTATGATAAAAGATAAAGTAGATATAAATATTGTAACCGTAATTCTTGCTTGATACCTGTTTTGTTATATATAATTTTACTATGTTAAAGTTAAAACCTTCCTTTTTATTTAAACATAACAAGGAAAACAGTGTGAGAAGTCCTTCTGTCTGTGTGTTGCTTTTATTGGTTAATAAAGAAGCTGCTTTCGGCCAATGGCTTAACAGAGTAGAGAGAGTAGGCAGAGTCAGGGGATACCAGATAGCCGCCAGAAGGGAAAGATGTGAGCTGCGAGCTGGAACCTTGCCGGCAGGTCACAAGCTTCATGGTAAAATATAAAATGACAGAAATGGGTGAATTTAAGATATAAGAGTAAGCCAGAAATACGCTTAAGCAATAGGCCAAGCAGTGATTTAATTAAAAAAAAAACAAAAAAAACTATTCACTGTACCCAAGAAATTTAAGCAGTGTGTCCATCAATTGATGAATGATTATAGCAACATGTGTGCACCTGTGTGCACACAGATTGTGTGAGTGCGCGTACATGCACTCACACACACACACAAGCACACACAGATACTCTTTGATCATAAAAAGATGAAGTACTGTCATTTGTGGTAAGATGGATGAAACTGGAGAACATTATGTCACATAATACAAGCCAGGCATAGACATGATTGCTTGAACATATGTATTCTAAAAAGTTGACCTCATAAAATTTTAGAGTAGAACAGTTGTTAAACCGCAGAGAAAGGGAGAAAAAGAGATTGAGAAAAGTTAAGTAACATGTACAAAATTCTAGGTTCTGTTGCTCAGTAAGATGACCATGTACATTATATTTCAAAATGCAAGGAGATACTTTAAATGTTTTTATCATAAAGAAATGATAAATATCTGAGGAGGCTATTATGTTTAGTATGATTTAAACATTAACACAATGTATTACCAAGCACTCCCTTAACAATAATATTGTAAAACATATTAATGTACTGATCTTGCTCAAATTATTTTAAGTGGATTAGGAGACAGTAGGCTTCTGTATGACTTTTCATGGCACATTTTGGTGGCTAGCACTCCTCCTTACTTTTCCTGTACTTCCATACCCCTCCCTGCTTAACTTTTTCTGCCTCTAGGTTTCACTTCCAGGATTCCAGTTTTCTGCTTTTGATTTGCCTATACTCTCCCATTCTCCCTCCTATAACACACCCCAAAGATCCCTTTCTGCATTCCTGGCTTCCAGTTGTTTTTCAAATTAAGTACACAAAATAAAAGATTTGAAGTTAGGATCCACATGTGAGAGAGAACAAACAGCATTTATCTTTCTGAGCCTAAGTTAAAATAGTCAGCTATACTTGAAATACTTAAGAAAATAGCAAAAAGATATTAGATAAGAACACCTAGAAAAGTACTAGGGTATAAAATTAACATAAAAATAGCAATAACTTTTATTTAAAACAAGTTAGTTCAAAACCATGAAGCAGAGAGTGAGAAAAGACCATATTGAAAATACAAGAAGGAGATTAAATAAAACAAAACTGAACATAATGAGAACTGTAAAAACTTCTATGTGGGAAACTTTTGAAGGACATGAAAGAAGCTTTGAATATATGGAAAGACATATTGGATAGGATGGCTTAACATGAAAATGGCAAAGCATCCTACTTTAATGTACAGTTTCAAAATATAAAATAAATTTATACAATTTGATAGTTTTTCCACAAAAAGTGCATACAATTAAAAAGTAATCTGTAAAACACAGTTCTCTGCTAAACACACACACACACACACACACCAGATCTAAAGTACAAAGGTGGTAGAAAATGAAAGACAAGTCAGCCAAACACCATCTGGTACTCACAAGATAAAGTAGAAAGGAAACATCTTTATGTTTATCTTATGATGATAATAACATAGAAATATTATCATCAAAAAGAGACTCTTCAAGCACTCACAAAGTTACCAAAGACACTCAAATATTACTCAAATCAAAATGACCTAAAAGAGGAATTGGAAATGTTGCCTGAATATGTGCTGGTAAGACTTAATACTGTATGTCAAGCTCAAACATACAGGGGGTAATGATGCTAATAGCTCAATAGTGTGTCTGGGATGTGTTTGGAATGTTCTCAGTGCTATGTGTTTATTAACTTAACCTCTCATGGGAACTCTGTGCAGAAGTATATAATGAGACAACAGGGAGAGTAAGAAAATCCACTAAAGGAATGGAAGATATATTGATGAAATTCAGATTTAGAGGTGGAAGACTTCTTGAATATTGTGAATTATGGTTTCTAGGAGATGTGAATAACAAATTGTAAGCTGTCCATCTGTGTTTTCTTCTCCATATATGAAGGAGGTACAGAGTGAAGAAAGGCAGAAGCTAATTTTTCCATACCTTCCTGCAAGCAACTGGGCTTGGGTGAACTGGACAGCCTGCAGTGGTGCTTGATCTATCCATACTAGAAGCAAAAATATAGGTTTGAATGATGTGGGATTCCCCCTTTGTATGCTGTGAATACAATTGGTTAATTAATAAAGAAGACTGGCTTGGCTTGATTGGGCAAAAGAACAGAGGTAGGCAAGGAAAACTAAACTGAATGCTGGGAGAAAGAGGGTGGAGTCAGAGAGAAGCCATGTAGACCCGCCAGAGCCAGACAGAACTTTACCTGGTAAGCCTCAGTCACATGATGATACACAGATTAATAGAAATGGGTTAAATTAATATGTAAGAGTTAGCCAAGAGTTAGCTAAGAAGCTAGAGCTAATGGGCGAATCAGTGATTTAAATAATACAGTATCTGTGTGATTATTTTGAGAGTCTGTGCAGCCAGGAAACAAACAAGTGGTGTATTACTACATTTGGGCAGCTGCTGAGGTTTCACACTTGCCCACAAACTAGCCATTATTGTGGCCAGGGATCAGGTGCTGCTCTTTTATCAGGACATTGCTGTCCCTCAACCTGTAACATTGTTCTGTCAGATGGTCTATATGACTCATTCCTTTACTTCTTTTGTCTTCAGTTAACTACCACCTTGTTGATAAAACTATCAACCATGCCCTATTGAAAATCAGAGCTCTCCAGTTTTGCACACTCTTCATTTCCTGCTTTATTTTTCTGTATGGCACTTACCAAAATCATATTGTGTACAGGAAAATTTATTCACAGAGGTTCTTTAGGGGGACAGAAGTAATAAGTGATGTATGCTTGTGCTATAACCTGTCAACAGTAAAAATAAAGATACGGTAAGGTAAAAATTTATCTACAGACTCCCAGAAATCCATCATGAAGAAAAAATGAGAAGTCAAACCATTGCAAGTCAGATTTACTCAAGTTGTAATGAGGTTGCACCCAAATACACATAATAAAATGTGAAAATCCAATCAGAGACCAGCTGTAGCCCATGAGCTCCCATGGTCTGTCATTAGCACATTGGCAGCTCAGGAAAGCTGGTTGTGAGTTCCAGTCAAAGTCTGAAGCTCAAGAGGACCAGAGGAGCAAAAGATTTAAGTCTTGGTATAGTCTGAAACCAATATTGACAATGTTTCGTGGTACGAATTCATTCTTCTGTCATCTTGTTTTACCTTAATCTTCAACAGATTGATGATGCCTCCTCCCACTGGGGAAGGGAAGAACCTTATTTACCCAGTCTACTGGTTTAAATTGTTGAGTTTTCTCAGAAACATCTTCACAGACACACACAGAAATAATGTTTAACAAACCACCTTAGCCCTCAGCCTAGTCAAATTGAAGCTTAGAATTCACCACTATACTAGTTGATTATTGAATGCTTTGTTCCACTAGATATCACAGCTGTATAATTAGTGCCTAGAACAATGCTGGAAATACAAGAGGAACTCAGTAAGAAAAAGTGGAAACTGAAATTTCATAGGAAATAAAATGTAAATGAGTATTCATTTAAAAATATTATATGATTACTTAAATAATGTATAGAATTTATTCAATATCTCTGTGGAAGAGCTTTTATATTGTTTTTAATGGTGCCATGAATTTCCACTGGATACAGGTATTGCAATTTATTCAACTGGTTTTCTATTGATGGATATTATATGATTTCTAATAGTATGCTATTATAAACAGTAATGTACCAATGGAGAAATGCTGATGGTTTCAATAAATTATGCCGGAACAACTTATTCCAGTATTAAAAAGATGAATAGTTATGATTTTCTCACCATAATCAGAAGTTAACTTAAAATGAATCATCGTCTTAAATGTAAAACTATTTTACAAACTCCCAAATATCCAGAAGAAAACTTAAGATAAAATTTTGACCTTGGGCTACTCATAATTTAGGTGTGGCTCTAAAATCACAGGCCAAAAAAAAGTGTAAAGAGAAACCAGACTTCATCAAAAATTGAAAATGTTTAGCTCTTTCAAAGCATTCTTTTGTAAGAGGAGGGCCCGGCTGCCCAGCTAGCTTAGCCCTGAAATAACAACACAGAAACTGTATTAATTAAGTCATTGCTTGGCCCATTAGCTCCAGCTTCTTATTGGCTAACTCTTATATTATTTTAACCCATTTCTATTAATCCACGTGGCAGTGGTTTACTAGGAAAGATTCAGCATGTCTGTCTGTGGCAGCTTCATGGTGTTCCTCTGACTCTGCCTCCTTTTCTCCCAGCATGCCACTTAGTTTTCCCTGCCTACCTAAGTTCTGCCCTATCAACAGACCAAAGCAGTTTTTTATTCTTTAACCAATGAAAGCAACACATTGACAGAAGGACCTCTAACACAATACTTTAAAGAATGAAAAGGCAGAGGGATTATTTGCAAAACATATACCTAATAAATATATCATAAATAGAATATATAAGGAACTCTTAAAAGTGTGTAATAAGAATTCATTGTCTCTAGTTTTTTTTTAACTTTTTAGAAGTTATTTTTAATGATTTGTATACTTAGCCTGAGTGTGAATCTGTGCACGTACAGGTAGTGCATATAGACACTTCTGGGTATTGAATTTCCTGCAGTTGGAGTTCCATGTAGTCTTTAACATCTTGATGTGAATGTTAAAATACAATGTTGGAATTATCCAGAATATACTCTTAGCCACTGAACTGTTTCTCCATCCCCTAATTGACTATCTTGGTGTGGGAGGTCCTTCTGTATCTTCAGGAAAAGATAGGCTGTATGCTAGGAGAAAGAGGGAGGACTCAAGTGAAGCCATGGAGGTGTTGCCAGAGTTAGACATGCTGAAACTTTGCCGGTAAGCCACAACTATGTGATGATACCCAAATTAATAGAAATAGGTTAAATTAATGTGTAACAATTAGCCAATAAGAAGCTAGAGCTAATGGGCCAAGCAGTGATTTGAATAATATAGTTTTTGTGTGTTCATTTCTGGGCTGAACGGCCAGGAACCAATAAGCAGCCTCCTTACTACACTATCTATCTTTGGTCAATATTTACTCAAGTGAAAGTTTTGTGGCAGCACACAGAAACGATCATGAAGCATCTGTTTTTATGGTAGGAGGTGGTCTTAAACAAACACAGAAGTTGATATGCAATAGTCAAAGACATAGACCAAGTCTTCTAGGCAATTATTTCTTTTACATTTTTCTATAACCAATAAGGGATACAGGGACCCAATAACATGTGATTCCGATAGGAATCTAAAGACATGTGTGCCCTGCCTTCATTTGTCAGAGGCACTTGATTATACTCATCCCCTGAGTAGAGTGCTCAGAATTCCTGACTGCCAACTGAAGCATTGTTTGTGGTCACTGAACTTAGGACATAGTCTACTGTAATTTAAAACTGTGTAAAATGGTCAGTGAACATCCAAATTCTTCCATAAATAATAAAGATGCATGAAGTAACACAGGATTTGGTATTTAAATCTTTAATTTGACACTTTAAAAAATTTGATACTTTTTAAATGTAACCTGATTGTTAGATATGCCCTCAGTGTTAGAGAATGGTATCTTCTAGACTACTCTCAAAGAGCTAAAGATCCTGGGTAGAGGTATTATTTGGTGGCACAGTGATTGCTGAGTATGTTTTGGTTCCTGGATTTCATTCCTAGTTCCACACAAAAGATCAAGATCCATTCAATTCTACCCTCTAATATGTATCTTGAATCAAACACTTTTTTATGTAAATAGAAATACCATTTGTGCCTTAGATCTTTCTTTGTTGCTTTATCAGAATACTAAAGTGTACAATATACAAAGAAACAATTTTATTCACCTTTCTGTTTTACAGTCTTGAAATCCTGAGGAGTGCTATAATGGTTAGCATAGCTGTCTTCCAAGCAGTTGACCCTGATTTGTGTCTAAGCCAATACACTCTTTGGTCCGGCGTGGTGGTACATGCCTTTAATCCCAGCTCTTGGGAGGTAGAGGCAGGCAGTCTACAAAACAAGTTCCAGGACAGCCAGGTCTGTCACACAGAGAAATTCAGTCTCAAAAAAGCCAAACCAACCAACCAAACGTCTGTCTTGAAGTGCTAGAGTATAGAATTGCTATCTGCCCAATTTCTGGCAAGTTTTGTTTGTTTGTTTTCTTTTGATTTTTTTTCTTTTTCGTGTGTGTGTCTTCCCAACATGTCTGGAAACAGAAGGGCAAATGTATGTGTTTGAACAGAGCACAAGGTATTACTTTGTTATAAGGTACTCTTACAGTAACTAAGCCAACTCAGTGAGAACTGTAGTAATTGTGGTTACCATCTCATCATCTCCTTAAGGTTCTGTCTAGTACCTCTCAACACTGCCATACTGGAGACCAAATTTCAGCATGACTTTTAGAAAGGAACAATCATATTCAAACCTTAGAAACTTTTTATTTTTTCATTTTTAATCGTTTCTTTTTCTTTATATGTTAGTAACCAGAAAATGTATTAAAGTTACTAAAGTTTGTCTTGGAGACTCAAGTAGGTACTACCCAGGGGAAGGAATAGTGATAATGTCTCTGTGCGGGCACTGGCATACAGTACTTGACCAAAAAAAAAAAATTTTGGTGTTAAAAATTTGTGATGCTGAGAGCAGACATATAGCATTTCAAAAAATGTTAGAATTACCCCAAAGCATTGCCAACACTGTGTGCATGCCTCCTGAATCTCTTTCCAAGAACAGGAATATTTTTTCTAGTGCCTTCTAGAGAATAGCCAGTCCAGAGAATACACAGCAATTATGAGAAAGCTCCTCACTTTGGTGAAACCACAGGTGCTTGATCCATCTAATCCCTGCAGTGGGAATTCTTTCAGTGCTGAGAATTATGCCCATAGCCTCTTATATGCTAGGCACATGTTTGCCAGTGAGCCAGATTCTCCTCACTGTTTGGAGACATTTGGGATATGCAAGTGGTCTACACTGGCCTTGAACTCATGACCCTCCTGCTCAACCTTCTGGTTCCTATGATTGCAAGGGTGAGCCATTGCATCTGACAGCTTTGGTTATCCTAGGGAATATTGAGAATAAGAATAGGGAAAATTTTATGAGACTGCAGAACTGGGATGTCTGTATTGTATATAGAATCACTTCATTGGGCTTGCACATCTGTTCATGTAGAGAACCATCTCACCGGACTAATATATCTCCGTGTTACAAAAATAAGCAATTATTGTTAAATAGTGTTCCTTCTCATCAATTCTCGCCATTTTCCTTTAATTTTCCCTCACATACTTACCAAATTTTTTGGTACATTGCAAATGCTACATAAATATTTGAAGTAAATATGTTAAGAGAGGAAGGGGAACTGATGGAGAGGGGAGAGTGAGAGGCAGGAAAGAGGGAAGAGATGGTTAAACAGAGGAAGGTAGGGGAAATTTTGTTAATGGATAGGGTTATCTTACCTTTTCACTTCTCATTCCGAGGCTTAATCAAAGGTTAGAATTTGAAATACAGTGTTGTCAAATGCCTGTCATAATCAAGCACATTTCATTTGTCTTTTCCAAGGGGCAGTGAAGACTACATTCTGTGAAGTTCCTCTTCTTTGATGCCAGACAGCTTCATAGTATCACTATTCTATTGTTCAGATGAGTAAAACAGATGTTGCATCATAAGAATCCACTGTTTGAGCTTTCTGCAGTTGACCCCCCAAGTAGAGGTGATGGCAAGCATACCCCATCTTTCTGAACATCCTCTTTTCCCTGTCTTATTCTCTCTTTCCTCCCTTCCTTTCCAATGTACTGGGTTATAGATGCCCCCTCTGTGAGCGCTCATAAGATGCTGACTGACTAGCTAAATTATGCTATTGATGTTGGCTTAATTAATACTAATGACTTATCATGAGAATTGCAGATATATATCCATGTCTAGAAAGTGTCAGTGACAAGAGAATTAAGGTGTCAGTTCTCATAAAACAGGAACAAAAAATTCCTCAGGGTAATTGGAGACATTTACCTCCTCACTCAGAAAAAAAATGTCCTTGAATTACACTGGTACATGCTAGTAAATTGTGAATCTCTAGTCTTCTTCTGTTTGAGATGAGGCTGGTGATAGTTAAATTCCACTTTCCATGTCAGCCAGTCAAGCAGTTTTAAGTGGGAAAATAACAAGAAGGATGTAGATCCAGGTGGCAAGAATGCATTGAGTAATGGTTGGTAGTACAGCCAGGCATCTGTAGGTAATATATACTGAGGCAGATGAATGTATAGATTAGCATCCTGGGGTTAATTTCACTCTGCAGATAATTAACATGTTCTTATTTTGGAAATAAATACTTCTGCAGTTAAAATAAATGTATTTAATTAGTAGAGACAGTTAGTTCTGAAGTGAGAAGTGGATGCACTAATGGAATAAATGGTTGCATAAACATTTTATATTCCTAACAGTTAAATACACTGCCTTTAAGCCGTTTGTAGGGAGTTAGATCTGAGGTTGTGAGAAATCATTGACAGGAGGCTGCACAGCATGACGCGAGTTGCAGGCCAGGTTTATACAATTTGTCTGATTTTCTATATTTTTGATCACTGACAGTTCTGGCCTGGCTCAAGAGTTGGCTTTGCCATATGATCAATGTCATATCACTGTCATCGTTACTGACCTCTCTTCCCAACTGTCTGTTAGGTATTTCCGCGTGGCTTGTTGTTGAAAATTACAGTTTTACTGCTCAAGTTAGGACTCTGATTCCCTGTCTTCCAATATTCTGCAGTCACTTAAACACCAGTCTGTGGATCTGTTCATCTTTCTGCACCAGCTGAGTCACCTTTTGATTTTGGCTTCCTTCCATTCCTACACATATTCTCCGTCTCTCTATCCTTGACACCCGGCTCTACTCTACACCCTATAGTTCTGTTATGTTCCTGTTAAGTCTGTCCTTTAAATTTGTTCTGAATTGCTTACTTTCCCCCATGTCAATTGCCATATAGTTTAAATCTCTTCTTTGTCATCTTGCCCTTGACTATTTTGACCATGTAGTCTGCTATACATACTGAGACAGGTTCAGGTGTGATCACATCACCCCTTATCAACCTCTTTGATGAACTAAAGATGTAGTTCAAATTGACATTAGGATATAGGCTTAGTATTTAAAAATTTCATTCAAAGAATTCCACAGTCTGGTCACCATGTTTTCATTCATGTGTTTTTGTTTCATGACTTTCACATATCTTCACATACACAGACAAGCTCTTGACTGTAGTCTGAGGAAATATTTAAGCATTTCAATGTCAATGCCTTTATTCAGGCTATTGCTTTGTCGTGCAGTGATGTGATCCCTGTGTCTATAACCTTGCCTTACAGCAGAGGTTGTGGGTGTATATGGCCATGGAACTTGAGAAAGAATTACTCTTACTATCCTTTGTCCCAGTCAATCAATACTCACCTTCTATGGTGAACAGTAGTGGGGATGGGTGGGGTGAAGGAATTTATTTTCTCTGGGTGAAGCACTGCTAGGAACTTGTATTGAAGATTTAAATTCTCTTCCTTTCTACATCTTCCCAGATGCCAGTGTTCCTAATGGTAACCCAGAGGAAATATGCTGTAGTTGTGTCTACCTTTGAGTTTCTTTGGAGTTTAAGTTTTTCTGAAAATCCCACTTTTTTTTACTGGTACTTAAGGAAAATCAGGTAGATCTGCCTGTTCATATCTCAGAAGAGTAATAGCAATTTCTTTGGTTTTACCAGGAATAACCCTTACGTTCTGTCCCCTCTTTCTTTGAGAGATAGTACTCTGAGCCTCCTAGATGGGGCTCCTGCTGCCGATTTATCTGTGTCATTTGCACACAAAGAAACTGCACATATGAAAGTGAGTATTAACCCTCACCCCCACGCAGGCTATTGCCAGCTTTGGTGTATACTACAGAAAAATTCCAAGAGGTATTATCAAGCATCTAGATTTCAACAGTGCAACTAAGCAAGCAGAAGACAAAAGTCACTGAGAACTATCATGGTCAGAGGCTTAGCCCATGGTAGAGTTTATTAAGAAACAAATCCAACACAGAAGTTCTTGGATTTGTGGAATTATTATATCATATAAATAGTTATTATTACATACCACTTAGTAATATAAGAAGACAGGATAAAATTATGAATAAGCATGACTTTCCCTGATCCTTATATTCTTGTATAAATCAGTCAATTGCCAAGTCCTCACAGCTTGAGTTCATGAATAACTCTGAAGTCCACACCACATCCCTGATTATCCATCCCATGGACCATGGACATCCCTTTATCTTGGTCTCTCTCCAGCTTCATTTATTCACTCATTCATTCATTTATGCCAACAAACATTTCTTATGTAGTTCATTTTTTTTATGGTTGAAACTTTGTTTTTATTAAATTATAAAAGTTTCCATTTCAGCCCCTCCTCCCAACACCCTCCCACTCCCCCCACTCCCTCTCCTACTCCCTCTCCATCCCCTAGAGCAGTCAGGGTTTCCTGCCCTGTGGGAAGTTCAAGTTCATCCCCCCTCCCTCCAGGTCCAGGGAAGGTGAGAGTCCAAACAGACTGTAGCACCAAAATCCAGTATATGCAGAGGAAGCAAGTCCCAGTGTCATTGTCATACTGCGAGGGATGCGAGCACCCACTGATACAAGGGGACTGATATAATGAGAGTTCACCAAGGCCTGTTGGACTGGGACTGAACGAGGACGTGATCCAACCAGATTCTCTGAATGTGGCTGGCCTGGAGCCTTTTTGAAAAGCCATGTAGTTCATTTTTTGAAACTTAGAATCTCATCAGGAAGACAGATGTCAACCTCATTTAATGAACATTTTGGACATAACCCCCAAACTTCTTTTCAGGATATACCTTGAGGACTCTAAAGAGAGAAAAGTCAGAGTTGTCTTTTCTTTCAGGATCAGTGCTATCCAAGAAAGGCTCAGGCAGAATCAGCTGAGTTGACAGATGAGAAGATACACTTCAAGCGCTCAGGAAACAGGAAAGGCAATGTGGTACTTGGGCAGGACATATATTAGGGTAATTCAGAGAACAGTCAGTGTTTCCAAGTGTCTGAAAGATAAAGCACATGGTAGCTTTGACTGTCGTCATGAAATGGACTGAGCTAGGCTGCCATTTGAGCTGGAGGAATTTTGAAAGAGACAGTTTAACAATGAAAACAAAGTGCACAAAATACAATATGAGCTCAGCTTTGTAAAACAATGATCAACTACCTTAAACATAATTGCAAGGAGATGCATTCATGCATATATAAATGAAGCTGAATATGATTATTTGAGTATGTAGGAAAGTTTGGAAAGATGCAATATAGTTGCTGATATGTTATATGATAGATGCAGAAGGAGGAGGGAACATAGTAACCAAAGATTGTGTCAGTTCTTGGGGACTGAGGGAGGGACTATTAAACTTAATGTAATGTGGAGTTACACAATAAATTTAAGACCAGTTAAAGCTACAAAGAATGATCCTATCTCAATGAAACAAACAAACATACAAAACCTAATTGAGGCAGAAACATTGTAAGAGACAGAGGGGATGGATGACACCAAGAAAATAGTATCTTCTAGACACAACAAGGCAACACATGTATGGAATTAGAGATGACTGCAGCAGGCACAGGGCCTGCACAGGCCAAGACACATGAGGTCCCTGAATCGAGAGGGGGAAGTGGACACAAGCTCCCATCATTAACGAAAACTATTTCTAATTGACTAACTTTTGCAAATGAAAAATCAGTTTTCTCCAGTGTAGTATCATTGGGTATATAAACCACATTTATGGCAGGTACCATGGTTAAAACAAAACAAACTCAATGATAATTTTGTAGATTTCCTATCTAATATTGTTTTATTTGTGCATTCTTTTTTTGTGTTTTGCTTTGTGTTTTTATGGGGGTTTGTGTGTGTTTATGTGTGTGTGTTTTCCTGTGCTTTTTCTTTTCTTTTAAGATTATTTTATTTATGTTTGCCTGTTTGTTTACCAAAAAGAGAAAGAAGTTGTGGAGTTGAATGGATAAAGATGTGGGGAGGATCTAGGAGAAGACGAGGGAGGGGAAAACATAATCAGAATACGTTGTATGGACTGGGTGATGGTGGTGCATGTCTTCAATCCCAGCACCCAGAAGGTAGAAACAGGCGGATCTCGTGAGTTCAAGACCAGCCTGGTCTACAAAGTGAGTTCCAGGACAACCATGGCAGTTTCACAGAGAAACCCTGTTTTGGAAAAAATGAATATATTGTATTAAAAGATATATTTTCAATAAAAACAAAATAGAAGAGCAGCAGGAGGAGGGTATCAAGGGGAAAATAAGCAGCAACTGAATAAGACTATGAACTTATGAATGAATGAAAGTGTGAGAATAGATTGTAATCCTGGAAAACCTGCAAGATTAGAATTCCTCCTGAAACTTCCATTTTGAGTGTTCAGACAGGCCTCCTTCACAGGAGCCTGATGCTGGAAGAAAGAAAATCCCTGCATCCATGTTGCCCAGCTTCTGTGAGCAATGCAGAAATTGACAGAATTTCTGTCTTCCCAGGTTTGCCTAAACTATAATTTCGTGTGTCTATTTCTGTATATAATATGTCATTTTATTTAAATGTGGGTGAACATTTGTACAGAGAACCATGTTTTGTGGTGAAGAGCTCTAGTAACAGCAGCAGGGATTGTTACGAATCTGATTTCCTGCCCCTAGATGATTTGGTTAAGACTAGCTAGTGATGAGGTGTGGTAAAAATAGTCTGCTATGAGTGTGATGCTTCTCAGAGTTGAGGGTTAATTTAAGATATAAGAGAGAGCTATAAATATGCACAAGCTACTAGGCCAAGCAGTGTTGTAATTAATAGTTTCTGAGTAGTTATTTTGGGTCTGGGTGGCCAGGAAACGAACGAGCAGCCTCTGACAACAACTCAGTTCCTGCCAAGTGACAGTTCACTGTAGTACTGTTCATCGAAGCCTTTGATGATAACTGTATTGGTACTGTGTCTATTGTGCAGCCCTATGCAGTGAGACAGTGAGAGGAAGGACCTAATCAAGGTCAAACAGCTCACAAGCAGCAAGATAAGATTGAATTCTGGCATCGTACTAAGTCTTCTTTTGATTGGCTTAACTCACATACAAATGGTACCTCAAATTCTTTCCTTCCCTCCTTCTTTTCAGTTCAATTTCATATTTACAATGATAAAGAAATAAACACTGAAAAAATTCATAGTAGATGTTGGAGGAAAACTCTTGAAAGATTTATTGTCTTCTCCAATTTCTTTTGGGTCTTGGACCTGAAATGAAGCTATGACTTTTTTCTAAAGAGAAATTCTTCACAGGGCCTGCATACATAAAGTTTTGGGATGTTTCTCAACATCTGCTGAGGTCTTGAAGCCACTTCTTGTGCCCTGCCTTAGAGAATGTCACTCGATGGGGAAAGGAGAGCCTCCCGCCTTTAGAGGCTTCCAGCCCTCCCTTACTGTGTTTTTCCACCCACTTCTAACTTCTAGCAAATTGTATTTCAGAGTAGACACTTTAAAGAGCCAGTGTACTTCAGGATGCCCTTCTTTGGATATAGAAACTCAGGCACAGAGAAGGGTAGTCATTTATCTTGGTGCCACAAGTGAGTGTCTATGTAAGCAGAGGGTGATGACAACTACTTCCTTTAGATCCTTGCTTCGTGATCTATAGTTTTAACTGCATGAACCTATTATAACATGGCTTCTAGTGTAGCTCTGCCTATTTATGAGCCTTGTACATACATTAGTAAATATCTCCAAACCTCCTTCCTAAACTACCTGGAGAGTGATTCATAAGGTACCTATAAAGAATGGCTTCTTGCTCCTGTACCTGTGATATGTGGCTGGCTTATAGAAGAGATTTCTTCTTACTATTTCTCCACCATTTCTCAATTGGAAGATAGTGAATGGTCACCAACAGAGGGAACACATCCTCTTCTAAGATGGAGGGGGACTTTGAAATATACATCTAGTTTTTACCTGGCAAGGGAGATAAATATATTTCCGGAGCCCATAGTTAGTGAGACGTTGGACAAAGTACGCAAAGGACTCAAGACTCTCCTTTTCAGGGTCAGATCCCACCTGCCAAACCAGCAGCCCCATGTCCCATCCAACTGGTAATGCTGATGGCAAGATTTGATGGCACTAGAGACACCAACTCAACCTTTATTGATTGAGTCAGTGTGAGAACTTAAGGTATTCAAATCATGGACCATAGGCTTCAGAATGATGATGTCTGTAGTTCCTTTTTACTCAGGATCTCAATGCTTCCATTTGGGTATTTCTCTCCGGTCTTGACTGCTTAAATCATGAAGGTTTGCTTTCAGAATCACCAAAGAGACTGCATATCCTCTTACCTTTTATAATAAATAGTGTGTTATCTGGAAATGTTATGTGCATTTCCTTCCATATATTATACTTAAAATCATTTCTCAATTACCTACTATATTAAATGCAATATAATCAGATATGCACATAGTTGTTATACTATATTGCCTATTGTTTAGGCACCTTCATTAGAGTCAGTAGAGAATAAACAAACACAGGTTGTACCATGTATCCTGACCTCATGTTTGGTGAACAATTTTCAGGGATAGGTGTTGCCATCTTCATAGCCCCTATGTGTATGTATGGCATGATGAAAAGACTTGTGGGGTAATTATGGCAGAGGTGGCTCCATCTTTGCCTGGGCTAGCCTATTGTGAACATGCAGCCACTGGGAGTTAAGGGGTTGCAGTTTGCTCATTCATAATAAAGCCAGTGCCTCAGCTCCCAACCTACACTAGCACTGTGGGCCACCCACACAGTTCTCTGCTGGAAGCTGACTGTGTCACCTTAGTGAGGCTGGTAGAGCAGTCTTCCTGGCCCTCCCCCTTTCAGTGAATGTTAGTGAAAGCTCTCAGGGAACCTAAGCTCGAGGTAAGAAGAGGTCATTCTAAAATAACCTGAGTGAATTCTTTGAAGATCTCACTGTCATGACAGATAAAGGGAACTTGGGGCTATAATATGCTTAGATTTTTAAAAAGCATCTGACAATGTTCAGTATCAGGGATGAGTTAAGGAAGTAGAGGGTAATGGGAGAGGCTGTCAGATGGTCAGATGGTGTGAAAGTTGAAGTAAAACCAGCACTTGGTTGGCTCCTTTTAAATTATTTAGAAGGCTCTTTTCCATGAAATGCCTCTTGCTACACCCAGTTTTCCTTGAGCTGTAATCCCCCAATGAATCTCTTCATCCAGGCTTCTCCCTGGGTGCTGTTTTTCGTTGTTGATCTTTACTGATGTTATTTAGTACAATAGCTCTTGCAGGGATGTTACGTGATACCAAGCTCTGGTGTCCAATAAGCATATTATTTCCTAGTGCCTTCCAAGCATGTAATTGGTATAAGTCAGCAGATGCTCTCTGAGGCACAGCTCCTTGAAAGTTAAAATAGAATGGGGCTCCTTCACCGAAAAGACCCTCATGTGACTTCATTCTTTCCTAGTCTGTGAGAAATGATCCTTTACCCAAATGAATGCAGGAGAGCAGGGTTAGAATTGTGGTACCCTCAATTGCTAGCTGGGAGCCTGAGACAAAGCCTCTCTGGCTGGCTTTCCTCATCTGCAGAATGATCATGTCTGTAATTGCTCTATACTCTGGCTCTCTGTGCTCTTGCTCTGGTGTTGCTCTCTGGGCCTACCTACTTAAAGCCCCAGAAAGGATAAGCATGCAGATTCCCGGGCCCTCCCAAGAAGTTAGAATTAGAATTTCACTGGGTGGGGATTAGAAATCTGTCTAACAAGCTGCACAGGTGATTCTCCTTCTTCTTCTCCTTCTCTTTCTCCTTCTCCTTCTTCTTTCCACTTGTGTTCATAATGTGGAGGTTTCCAGCCTTTTGGGCATTGAAATTCAGTTAACAAGAGCAGACAGGCAGACCTTTCCATGAACCATACAGGCAGGAGAACTGTAAATGAGTTCTGAGGTTTTCTTAAGGACTCTTCAGAGTCACTTCTTTTCTTTTATTCCTTGAACAGTGTCTAGCTCTGAGAAGGTACAGAAAGGTTTTTGTGCTTGAGTAGCTCTACCAATCCCTCGCAATAATCATCAGTCTAAAAGTGTTAGACAGTGATTTTAAATGGTACAGGCTGCCCACTTCCCCACACCTCCACCTTCCCTAGCAATGTGGGGTTTTGGCTTGTATACTTTCTCCCTATGGTAGGTAGGATAAGTTGGAGTTGTCTAAAAACAATTTTGATTGTTAAACTGGTAGGAAAACGTTGTTCAAGAAGCATCTGAGTATGAAAAATGAAAAACCGTATTTAAAAGCCAAGTGGTAGTGGCGGATCTCTGTGAGTTTGAGGCCAGCCTGGTCTACAGGAGCTAGTTCCAGGACAGGTTCCAAACCTACAGAGAAACGCTGTCTTGAAAAGTGATCAAACAAACAAACAAACAAACACCGCTCTTTGTGGTATTTCTTGGGCTTTCGGCTATTGCATATGAGTATTTTTAGAAGCAGAAACGGCCAGGGAACACTTTGCAGAGTTTCCTCTCTATCCCTCCCATCTTGCCTGGAAGGGATTCATAAATACAGCTCCCATTAGCTCAATGGGCTCCTATGAGAATGTGTTGCTGATAGTCATTATCATAACAATATATGTATGACAATTGGCATTTATTGGACAGGTTTATTAGGTACCAGGCACTGTTTGGAGCATGTTCACAAATATAGATCACAAATTAAGATCTTCTGTCACACCACTATGGTGGAAGTAGAGTTGTTCATTGGTATCCAGCTGGGGTTGGGATGAAACACTTCTCAGGTACCAAAATCTGCAAATACTCAAATCTCATATATAAAATGTTGCGATATTTACATAGAACCTATGTAGACACCACCCTCTATCTTCTCTAGAGCACTTGCTATACTTAATAAAATCTATGTGCTTCATTAATATTGACAGTATCACATTGTTTAGGCAATTGAAAAAATATGTATATGTTCTGTGTAGAGAGCATGTTTTCTAGTTTTTTTATTTGCAATTAATCTGTGAATCCAGGGATCAAATCTCATTCATGATTAGATATGAACATACATATGATCACTTTTTCATAGCAAAAATATATACATACACAAAATGTAAACACTCATGGAAATGTAAAACTTCACATTTCATACCATAGTCATGTATATCAGCTCACCCAAAAAGTTATAGGAAAGCATATACATACAAATTATGCATTAATGTACATATTTCTGTCATAACAGCATGCACATATATACAGATTTCTACACAGAACATGTCTTATTAATATGTTGATTTATGTACACACATAAACACACATACACATGTATATAATTATTTACCTCTATAGATACAAGCACACACCATACATGTGTGGACTATCACTCATATATTTTCAAACACACATACACATATGTACTACACCAACTATATATATGTATATAATTTGTATATTATGTTCAATATACATACTACATACATATATGTGTAGCCCTTTACTGAAATTCTCAAACATATATATATATACATATACACATATACATATACATACATATGTTCTCTTATAGCCATACTTTTCAACAAACACACACATTTCACACTGTTTTAACCATACACTCACACAATTAAATTGAACATCCCACAATACTCATCACAGAAATTTATATGTATTTCCATTAATCAAAGTTAACATACAAATGCATATAAATATTTCATCTATATATCCAAACACATATACTTTCACGGACTCATTTTGCTCTAGCACAAACACCTAATAATATATATATACACACCTCTCATTCATTGAAATATGACATTTCATGCACTCAAATACACATACAGAGAGAAGAACATAGTCTTCTTTATCTTGTACTCATACATGTACTGTATATACATCACTTATTCATATATACACAGCTGCTTTAACATAGATACATACATATATATAATTCTATCAATATAAACAATACACATATCATCCATACATTTATATATCCATAAGCATATTATTTCATGGTATGCACATATGTGCACATGTGAGTACACATTCATATGCATCACCACAGCCAGCCAACTATTTCTCACAAACATGCACACACACATCCCTTCATACATATATTTTACCTATACATTCTTTATCACTCATATACACATACATACTGTCATTTACAAAGTAAATACAACATACACTCACAGATTCTTTTTTCTCAGATATATTAGTACTTACACGCAGCATCTCTTATCTACAATCATACACAAACAGACATACATTTTGTACTCATTTGTGTTTTTAGTATGTGTAAGGAATTTTCTCATGCACTACAAAAGTCACTCTTGTCCTTTTGGATGTTTATGGATTCCAAGATGAGGAGCACAGCGTTGTGCAGGTAGTGAAAAACTGGGAATTCCATGCCTTCCTTTTTTATCCTTAGAAAGCAGAAATACTATTTTTTACATGCAACCTGCTGTTGGGGATGGAGCCATATAACACATCATTGACAATTCAGGATAGATCTTGTAGACTGTTTTCTCTCCTTTTCACCCTTCTACTTCCACTTAGAAGTTGCTTCTTCCTTGTGTTCAAGTTTCCCCTTCCATGCTTCAGGATACTAGAAGAGAGAGAAGTTACTTGCCATGTTCTTACATTTCTACTTTTAATTACAGCTAACTGGGAACCAGAGTAGAACATTTTAGCAATTTAATCGTAGTGTAAAATGGTGTATTTTCAGTTCATTAACTAAAACAGAAATCAAGTGGTTTATCAAAGGTTCACTTACACATTTGCATATGACTGGGATTCATGAAGGCAGATTTGTAAAAGCTATAAAGCCCCACAGTTGTCTCCGGGGATGATTGGCTCTATCATTTTGACTGCAGCATTAGAAAATGCCATTTGGTTATTAAGTATGAAGAATGTGCTTCATGCATTCATCTTTGATATAGATTAGCTGGACCCCCAAAGCTACCTGTATCACATGTCTCTCGAGTTAAAAAGAAACATGTAGAAGCTTCAGCTGGGCACTCCATTACTCCATACTCCATACCAAACTCCATTACTTCATTACTCCATACCAAACTCACCTCCAAACTCAGTGACTTATCTCAGTTTGTATGTATTGTTCAGGGATATGGATACAGCTTATCTGAGGGCTTCTAGATCAATGTTTTCAAAAGGTTGTAATCATGACAGCAGCTGGAGTTGTAGCCATCTCAAAGCCTGACTGACAGGGACCATGTGAAATGGGTGTTAGAAAGTTACCAAAGCCTGTGTGGGTGGAACTATTAAAGGGCATTGCTATTAAGAGATTATATTGGGAGCTCTCTTGAATGCCAATTTGTATATTCTTTGCTATAACCTTCAAGAAGGCCCAGGAAGGAAAAGCATCTTCAAAGGTAGAGGAGAAATATGGGTTCCTCACTCCCTCTTCAGATCTTTCTTCCTTTTTTCTTTTCTTCTCTCCAGAACTTCTCTTTATACTCCAAAAGGCCATTGATTTATCTATAAGGAATGAATTATTTCAATCTCAGAAAGCTTCTGCAGTGAAGAGTGCATGTCTTAGATACTTTTGTATTGTTCTGAAGGGGCACTATGACCAAGGTATCTTATAGAAGAAGAAAGAGTTTAGTGGGGGTTTTCAGTTTCAGAGCTTAAATTCACCATGATCACAGCAGGGTGTACAGCAGCAGGCGGGCAGGTAAGCCTGGTACTGAATCAGTAAGTGATATATTAAATCCTTATCTGCAAGTACGAGGCAGGGGGCAGTGAGCACAAACTGAGAATGTTTTGAGATTTTTTTTTAAATCTCAAAGCCCACACCCAGTGATGCACCTCTTTCTGCAAGGTCACATCTCCTAATCCTTTGTAAACAACTCCAACAACTGAGTGCATTCAAATATATGAACCTCTGGGAGCCATTTTCACCCAACCACCACATATCTATAGAAAACAAGAGAAGAACATCCTGGCTTATTATGAAGATGGGGGGGGGAGCGAGGAAGGATGAATATGGGATCAGGGAAGAATATATTTCAACTAAGGGAGTCATTTTAGGGTTTACAGGAGACTTGATTATATATGGGATCCCAGGTCCAAGGACAGAGGAGAGGGTGCCTGAATCGGCCGTGGCCCATAACCATACTGATGTATATTTTGCTTATCACCATAGATCCTTCATCTGGCGAAGCACGGCGATACAGTCGGAGACCCACATTGGAGCACCGGACTGAGCCCCCCGAGGTCCAAATGAGGAGCAGAAGGAGGAAGAACATGAAAAATGAAATCAGGACTGCGAGGGATGCTATCACCCACTGATACAAGGGAACGGATCTAATGAGAGTTTACCAAGGTCAGTTGGACTGGGACTGAACGAGGAGGTGATCTAACCAGATTCTCGGAATTTGGCCGGATTCTCTGACTGTGGCTGGCCCGAAGTCTTTCTGAAAAGCCATAGACTATGATACTGGGAGCTGTTTCCTCTGCATATACTGGATTTTGGGGATCCAGTCTGTTTGGACACTCACCTTCCTGGACCTGGAGGGAGGGGGAAGGAACTGGAACTTCCCACAGGGCAGGAAACCCTGACTGCCCTAAGGGACGAAGAGGGAGGAGGAGAGGGAGTTGGGGGAGTGGGAGGGTGTTGGGAAGAGGGGCAGAAATGGAAACTTTTATAATTTAATAAAATTTACAAAAAAAAAAACAAAAATGAAAATGATTTCAAGAGAGGACCAGAATGAAAGGGGAGCACTATCAAAGATGACTGGTAGCTTCTTTCTGTTTCAGAAGGAAGAGATTGGAGAACTCCTTACCTGAAAGAGTTAGTTTGGAATGGAGATGTAAAATTATGTTCTTGAAGGTTGTTTGCTGAATGTGATAGGATGTATTTCCCTTCTTGTGACTTTGAACCCTATTTGAATCTTCCTTGACTCTTTAAAACATTTTGGACTTGGATGTGTTTTCCTTTCACAGAAATATCACAGGCTGAAATAAGCTTCAGTGTGGTCTGACTTTTTTCTCCTTGCAGAGGATTCAGCTTTCACAGTTTGTTTTGAGAATCAGAAGTTAGCTATTGATCCATTCCTGTGGTTTAACCTATTATGCCATAGATTGGATGTTACTAAGAATGTTTCACCATTCATTTATAGCCGACATTTTTATGGAACACCTACCAAGTGCTAAGCCATTTATGGAGGAAACAGGGGACAAAGAAATACCCCTTCTCTCCTAAGAATGTATGACAATGGAAAAAGAAGTTGAGACATGAGTTCAAATAGCAAGAACATAACCATACTGTGACTTGTACCAAAGGGTTAGATAATGCAATGGAGTTTCTTGCAAAGGCAGAATGATTAAATGACTATCAGAAAAGAGAGCACACAGCATTTTCTAAAGGAAGCAGAGTTGAACTTGACTTAGGTATAGTTTCAGTAGTGAGATTTAAGGTCAATAGAGTCATATAAATAGGTAAGAGTGTGCCTGGGAATCTGGATCCCTACCATGGTTAAGGCCTAGAGTCCACACTCACCTGTTTTAATGTTTGTTGGTTGGGGAAATAGTTATTGTTATTCAGAAGATTTTGAAGAAGATCACAGTGACAAACTTGGAAAGCCACCAGAGGTTTTTGTTTTTGTTTTTTAATAGAATGACCTGTGTTTTGGCCAGAAAATATCTGGCAATTATCTGTTAAACTGTGGCAGAGTTATAGTTAAGGTCTGGGTGAGCTATATTGAGTAGGCATCTAGATGCAAGTAGTGACTGAAGAATGTGGAGCAAGGACCACATGGAGCTGTATAACCTCATTCTGCTTCTTTAAGACTCAGTGACAGGCTAACAGGCAAGAGTCAAGAGGAAAGGGAAGGTGGGACTGTTTACCTTTAAATCTTGTAAGAAATCATGCCAAACAATAATGATAGGCATGCAGATGCTTGAGTAGAAATAATCAGAGGGCCACGTAGTTAGCCAGCCTTATTAGGGCAGTGCTGAGTATGGCATTGACTGATTTAACAAGCAGAACATGGGATATCCACTGAAATTTTGATAAATGTAGAATTATTTCTCTGAGAATTAGAAGAAGTATAACTATGGAATGTACTTCCACTGATCTATTATTTGTTGTTCATCTACAATTCCAGTTTTCTCTTACATGCTTTGTTTGAAATAGTACAGTTTAACCACCCGGACTCTGCTTGGTGTTAGTCCAACTGCATTCAAATCCAATTTCCACTGCTTATTGGTTGTATGACCTTGGTAATGTGGTTCAGTGTCCTAGAAAGCTCATCTAGAAATTGGGGAGATTGCCTTCCTTCTTGACCACCTACCCAGCTGAAATGGCAGCATGCAGCAGTGCTTTGAAACCTACTGGGTGTCAGGAGACACTGTAATGATCCCTAAAGAAGATGAATATGTTGGCTTCATTAAGAAGCCTGCAAGTTGGTGTGGGATTTGGGGGCTCTAATTAATTCTAAATATCAAATAGTAATCTGCAGCTTTTCTCTTTCTTTCTTTTGGGAAACTGACAGGAGTGGGGCAGGCAGGCGTTGTCCATGTACCCCACCTCGGAGATTTCATCATGTCCTAAGGAGAAATATTCTCCAAACAGCTTGCTCTTAATTTCCCTGTAGCTGACATACTGCTGAAACCAGAGCCTCGGGTCCTCTGGGTACCTGTGTAATTGTCACATTGCTATTCCCCAAATCTATTTCTTCTCAGCAGCTGCTGAGTGCTGGCTGGGGGAGGAGTGGGGAAACTTAAGTTCTGAACACATCTCTCTAAAGGGGTAAGACCCTCTATGCAGGCAGAGCTGTCATATAACACATGGACAAGACAAGCACCAGAATTGATCACAGGCTGGCATTTGAATAGAATTCAAGGGAAAGGCCACATTTATCAGGAAACAAATAGAAGGGTGCCAGGTTCAGCACAAAAAGGTGTGCGTTTAATTGTGATTTCCCTCCAAAGCATGACAAGCAAGTCAAGGCAATTTGAATGACAGTGAGAAGACAAATTATTACAATTCAAATCCCTTTTGTTGCTTGAGATGTGCAGCAGCCAGTGGAAAACCAACCCTAAAGCAATGCCACAAAACTCACAGTAAATAGACAGATGCAAAGATCCTTTAAATCAAATGCTCTGAGTTCAAACCTGCCAAAATGTGTGTGTGTGTGTGTGTGTGTGTGTGTGTGTGTGTGTGTGTGTGTGATGTCTGTGTACATCTTTGTTTCCTGTGGTCCATTCACCAGGGAACTTTCTTTGCAGGACTGTTACTGCTCTGTTCTTTAGACTACCTTGCTCACTTGTGATGGCCGAAATTATGGCCCCTTCTCCTTTCACATGCAGAAGTCTTCACTTTCTGTATTTTTCTTATTGTGACTGTTTGGAGATGGTGTCTTTGTAAAAGTGAAATGAAGTCATATGGGCAGGTTTTAATCCAATCTTACTGGTACCCTTCTAAGAAGAGCTTTGCCTAAAAAAAATGCACAGAGGAAAAATATATGTGAATGTAGGGAGAACAGGCCATCTCAAATCCAAAGAGAAAAATCTCAGAAAAACCCATTTTAAGATTTCTAGTTTTGAGAATTGGGAGAAAATACTGTCTGTTGTCTGAGCCACCCAGTAGGTGAAACTTTGTTACAGCAGTCCAAGCCACTAAGACATTTCCCTAGGTGATATGGGCCATCTCTGCTGGCCTCTTTCTGGCAAAGTTCTTCTTATGTGCTATAATTTTATATGATTATTAAAGTTATTCACGTACCTTGTTAAATATATCTATTCTGTTTTCAGTGTAATACACACATATGCATATGTACATGTACATATTTACATATATGCTAACACTGAAGTCATTTCTAGTTTATAGTTATCTAAAGAGGAAATAGACAATAAAGAGAGATTAGAATCATCCAGTAAAATATATGTGTATTAATTATTTAGAATTGCAAGCTACACAAATAATGGAAAATATTGTCTATATAATCATAAAGATAAGATGTACTTTTGTAACATCTAGCACATGGTTCAAAACTATTAGTTTGGTTTTTGGACCATCTACACATAGGGAATATAGAGAACAAAAATGTTCACGACTGCTTTGCAATTACCTATGTGGAACTTCATGGATTCTTATCATAATACATCTGCAAGTAGAAAATTGCATCTTGACACATGTCGAACCTTTTAAAGGCAGAACACTCCTTTTAAAACACTAATTCTTAGGGCTAAAGAGCTTATATTGCACTCATGTCAAAAACCATCTAAACCTGTTGAAAAAGACAGAACGTTATCCTGGAATAATAGCTGTATTTAGAATTTTCCGGGGAAGGAGTTTAAATTTAAGACATCTATAGATGTATTTTGAAACCAAATGCAAGTTCCATGTGAATACTTAAAGGAAGTTAAGTCAGCTTTCAAAGATCTGTTGCTTGCTTTGGAAAGGTATTAAGGACCAACTTATGATAAAGCTTGTAATCTATGGTAGGTAATGGCACTCATTCAAATGCGTTATATCAGGAAACCTGACCTGGAGTATGTGCACTTCTCTAGATATGTATAAAGGCAAGATTTAGTGAAGGCAAAATAGTAAAAAAAATCTTCAACTTCAATTGGAGTAAAAAAAAAATAGCTGATGTAAGGTAAGGGAGTAGAGACAGGGAGTAAATTGTTTGGGATTTACTTGCTATTTAGTCTGGTTCCTCTCACCTGACTACCTCCTCTTAATTAAAAAATATTTTAATTTAAATATAATTACAGGAAATACTCATAGAAACTTACAAAATTGAAAATCAGAACAAACAAAAAACAATAAAGCAAACAAATCTTGAAACAAAGCAAAGTTAAACAAAAAGTCCTCAAAATATCATTCATTGGGAGTTCAGGGAGGGAGGAGTGATGAAAATATGTTGTATGAAAAAATTCTCAATAAAAATAATTATATAATTACATCATTTCTCTTCCTTTCTTCCTCTAACCCCTTCCATGCGTTCCTCACTCAAATTCATGGCCTCTCTTCTTTTTTTATTATTATTTTTTAATTTTACATAGCAACCACAGTTTACCCTCCCTTCTCTTTTCCTGTTCCTCCCCCTCCACCTCTTTTCTAGCTTAGTCTATTTGTGGGACCCCTAGCAATGGCCTCTATTCTTTAATTGCTATTATTACACATACACACATAAAACATAAATTTATAAATACAACTTGCTGAGTCCCTATAGTGTTGCTTGTAAGTATTGAATTTTCAGGCTGACCATTTAGTATTGAATTACCAATTAAGAGGCTCGGCCCTGGGGAGGACTAATTTTCCCAGCTCTCAGCATTTTTTAGTTGCTTATTTGTCTAAGGGTGGAGAATCCCCTTCCACATTAGCATGTCTATTGGTATTGCCTTTGTTCTGTTCACTTTTAGGCAGTCATATTGTTGAGGTGTAGATGAGGCTTCCCTGTCATTTTTAGAAAGCACAATCTCACAGCAACTTCCCTTGTCCTCTGTCTCTTACAATTCCCCACACCCACCACTTGCGCAATAGTCCCTGAATCTTAGATGTAGGAGCTGTGCTATAGATGTACTGTGGGATAATGCTTTTGTACTCTGTAAAGCATTGTCATTTGTATTGGTTTAATAAAATGCTGGTTGACCAATAGGCAGGCAGAAAGTATAAGTGGAGCAACTAGACCAAAAACAATTTTGAAAAGAGAAAATGTAGAGACATAGTCACCAGCCATGTGCATAGGAAGCAAGATGAAAATGGCTCACTAATAAAAGGTTCCAAACCACATGGCTATCATAGACAAGAATCATGGGTTAATTTAAGTCATAAGAGCCAATTAATAATAGGCTAATATGCCAAACATTTTATAATTTATATAAACCTCAGTGTATTTCTTTGGGAGTAAATGGCTGCAGGACCAGGCAGGACAGAAACTTCTTGTGGGGCAACCAGACTAAAAAGTATTCTGAAAAGAGAAAAGGCAGAGACACAGTCACCAGCCATGTACATAGGAAACAAGGTAAAAACACCTCACTAATAAAAGGTACCAAGTCATGTGACTAACATAGACAAAAAATATGGGCTAATTTAAGTTGTATGAGCTAATTAATAATAAGCCTGAGCTAACAGGCCAAACAGTTTGTAAGTTATTTAAGCCTCTGTGTGTTTATTTGGGAGTGAATGGCTGCTGGATCATATGCACAGAAATTTCTGTCTATAGAATATCCCACGATCCATAGTTCATTGCATTTTGGCCAACTCTAGTTTTTCTATAATGGTCTCTGTCTATTGCACAGAGCTTTTTTGGATGAGAGATGAAAGATAAACTTGTCTGTGGGCATATGGATAAGTATTTTGAAAACAGTTATGAGCTACTAAATTCTTTAGTAAAGTGCTGGTAGTGGGCTCTCTTCTAAGATCCATAACTTCACCAGCCCTAGGTAGTTGGGTGGGTTTCCAGTACCAGGTGCAATTTCCCTCCTGTTGGCCTTATATTCAATTAGATAGCTGTTTATTACCCCCAATATGAGTTTCACTACTGTACCCTTAAAGAATATCTTGCTAGGATACCATTGTTGTGCTTTATAGGAATCACAGATGGATAGGACTATGGATTGATTTCCTCTTTTGGTAGCTTCTATAGAATCTTCCAGTACCATGAAAGTATGTTCTCACAGAGGAGGCTTTCAGAACAGATCCAGCTTGGATCCTCTGAGTCTTGTGTTCAAACTGCATGGTGTCTTCAGCAATAGACTCTACTTCCACCCTCTGGGCAACAACAAAAGGTAAGAACAATAGCCTATTTTGTTTTCCAAGTCTTTTAGACTCCCCTGATCAACAACTCAAAAGTTTTTCATCTTGTCTGATACTATGGTTTTGTTAAATAGCCTATGGCTTGCAAGGAGGGTATAGTTAGCCCAAGTGACAGAACTTCATTTAAGCTAAATGTGTATATAAACACTAACACTTATATGCATTATGTATAATTTTTGGTAAATAAAAAGCAATGTAATTCCTTATGACTTTTTCAAACATTCTTATATTGTTTTCATTCCCCAAGAATACCTCCACTTTCTTTCAAATCTATGACTTTTTCTTCTTTAATTATTATTGTTTCATATGTACAGACATGTGTATATATAAATGTAGTCTTCTGAGTCCCTTTAATTTTGTTTTATATGTTTAGGTCTGACCCTTTGTGATTGGATAACTTATCAGGAGGTCCATCCTTAGAAAGGATTGATTCTCCTCTCTCAGAAGCCACTAATTGCCTATAACTCTTGATCTAGAAGCAAAGCTTTGTGAGGTTTTCCACATCCACATTGGCATGTCAACTCTTCTTGTCATTGTGCATGTTTTATTTAAATGAGCAAGTTTTTGTAATTTCATGAGCACAACTCTATTCCCACCCCGTCATCTACCTCATGGCAGACATCCTAGTTTTCTGGTTCTTAAAAATTTTCTTCTTTCTCTTCCACAGTGTTCCTTGAGTTTTAAGGTGTAGGAATTGTGCTATAGATGTAGCAAATGGGGTGGGACCCTTGTGATCAGTTGTTCTCTGTATTTTTGACTAGCTGTAGATTTCTGTGATGGTCTTTTTCTGATGCAGAAGGAGGAGGGATGGGACCTACACTTATCTATGGGTATAAGGATAAGTATTTAGAATGTAGTTAGAAATTATAGTTATTTAGGAAAGTGGCAGTTATAGGTTCTCCTCTAGGGTCCATGACTTTACCAGCCAAGGGTAGTTGGTTGGGTTTCCTGTAATAGGCATTCACTCTTGTTGAATAAATGGATCTTAAATCTAATTAGATAGCTCTTAGTTACTTCCAAGATATAAGTGTCACTAGTTCATGGTTGTTGACATCTTCCCATGCCAGTTATTGTTGTGGCTCATAGGCTTATGATGACTTTTCTTTCTTGACAGCTTCCATTGAATTTTCTGACGTTAGGAAAGCTTTTCCTCAGGGGACATACATCTAGGTCAGTTCCAGTTTGGTTTCTTCAAGTCCAATATCCAATGTATGCGGTACCTTTAGCAATAGGATCCTACTTTTAAGTTCTGGGAGGCAACCAAGGGCAATGGAATAAGCCTATATTGTTTTGGAAGTTTCTTGAACTGCTCTGACCAAAAAATTGAAGGGAGTTTTCCCATGTCTACTTCCCATGGCTGGCACTGGAGTTTTGTTAGATAATCTTGGAGGGAGCATTATCACCACATTCTAAGTACTGTAACTTTAAGATGTTAGAGGATTTCAATAAACACACCTCCAACCCCCACCCTCACAAACACATTATATATATATATATATATATATATATATATATATATATATACATACTGTATATATAAAATTTTAAACAAGCATTTTTTATGCATTTTTTCAAATACCCTTAGTCCTATTTATGCCTCCTTTCTCCCTCTTCCATGTTATTGCTTTTCCTATTTTCCTCTTCACTATGGTCCTTTTTTTCTGCTGTTGCCTCAGGTATTATAATCACATCTAAAATTTAGTCATAAGATTCACAAATAAGAGAGAACACAGAATATTTATCTTTCTGGGTTTGAGTTATCTTTTTTTGGTATAAGAATCCAGAAGACAAATGGTTCAATTAAAAATAGACCATGAATCTGAACAGAGAGCTCTCAAAAGAAAAATGAAAATACTAACAACTGTCTCAAAATAGTCTTCAATACACTTAGTAATTAGGGAAATTTAGTTAAAAAACTATTTTGAGATTTTATCTTATAGCAGTCAGAATGACTAAGATTAAAAAAGAGTCTAGAACCACATAAACAACTGACAATGAATGCTGGTGAGGATGCAGGGAAAAGGGAACCTTCATTCATTGTGGGACTGCAAACTGGTGCAACCACTCTCAAAATCACTGTGGAGAATGCTCACAAAGGTTGAAATATATCTATCATATGTCCCTGCTTCATTCATGGCTTTTTTTCCTCTAATCATTATTGTATGCATATGTGCATGCACAAATATATTCCTAAATATAACCTTCTCAGTCTGATTTTTAGGGGGCATGGAGCAAGCCTAGATCCATCTTGTGCTTCTTTTCATTGAACTACAACTTACTTCTATGTGTGCAGATGCTCCCACCATAGTTACATACAGAAAGTAATGTGTTGGTATAGGAAGTCCTTCTGTTTGTGTGTTCCTTCCATTGCTTGGTGAATAAAGAAACTGCCTTGGCCTAGTTGATATGGCAGAACTTAGGAAGGCAGGGAAGACAGAACTGAAAACTGGGAGGAAAAAAGACAGAGTCAGAGAAGCCATGAATCCTCTGCCTGAGATGGATGCTGGTTAAAATCTCCAGTAAGCCACTGCCACATGACGATATACAGATTAATGGAGATGGGTTAAACTAATATGTAAGAGTTAGCCAATAAGAAGTTAGAGCTAGGGGCCAAGCAGTATTTTAATTGATACAGTTTCTGTGTGGTTATTTTGGGTGTAAGCTAGCCGGATGGCCAGGACAAACAAGGGGTTTCTCTCCCCTACAACAATGTGTAGCTGAATAATAGAAACCCAGAAACCTATATTGGGGTTCAACCCAAATACCAGAAAATCTAAGCACCAAGTCACTAGAAAAGTCTGACCTTCACCAAGACTGGACAACCACAGACTAAGCAGACTAAGCTGCCCAAGCAGACTAGGCAGACTAAGCATACTAAGCAGACTAAGCAACCAGAGCCTCACTCTCCTCTTATTTTTATATTCCCTCTAGTGCAGGGATTAAATGTATTTGACTCCTTAGTACTTGGATAAAAGTGTGAGGCACCACCACCTGGATTTGTTTCTGCATTGATTTTGTGTAGTCCAGGGTAGCCTTGAACTCACAGAGATTCTTCTACCTCTGTCTCCCAAATCCTGGGATGAAAGGTGTGTGCCACCACTGCTTGGTCTCTAGTGGCATAGCTTTGCCCTTCTGATCTTTAGGTAAGTTTTATTTATTAAAACATAAATAGAATACCACTATATTTCCCCTTTTTATCTAAAATAAAAAGGAATGGTATAACTAATGTAAGAAAACCATATACAATAAAGTACAATAACTATATATGTTGTTGAAGGTTGTTTGTTCATTTTCTAGCCACCCAATTATTCCTGAAATAACTACACAGAAACTATATTAATTAAATAACTGTTTGGCCAATCACTGTAGCATATTTTTAGCAAGCTCTTACATATTAAATTAACCCATTTTTATTATTTTTTTTGTTTTTTTTTAAATTTTTTTATTGCTTTATAAATAATATCATTCAAAATTTCCAATTCCTCCTCTCTTTCCATTTCCCTCCCACTCCCCTCTTCCTCCTCCCCCTCCAGTCCTAAGAGAGGGCAGGGTACCCTGCCCTGTGGGAAGTCCAAGGACCTCCCCACTTCATTCAGGCTTAGGAAGTTTTGCATTCAAATAGACTAGTCTCCCAAAAAGCCAGTACATGCAGTGGAGACAAATCCCAGTGCCATTATCATTGGCTTCTCAGTGTGTCCCAATTGTCAGCCATATTCCGATGGTCCAGTTTGATCCCGTGCTTTTTCAGACCCAGTCTAGCTGGATTTTGTGAGCTCCCATCAGGCACACTGTCTCAGTGGGTGGACCAACCTCTCATGGTCCTGACTTCCTTGCTCATGTTCTACCACCTTCTGCTCTTCAACTGGACCTTGGGAGCTCATTCCAGTGCTCTGATGTGGGTCTCTGTCTCTATCTCCATCTGTCACTGGATGAAGGTTCTCTAGTGATATTCAAGGTAGTCATCAGTCTGGACTATGGGACAAGGCTATTTCAGGTGTACCTTCTCCTCCACTGCCTAGGGTCTTATCTGGGGACATTCCCGTGGACACCTGGGAACCCCTCTAGAGCCAAACCTCATGCCAACCCCGAAATGGCTCCCTTAATTAAGATATCTTCTTCACTGCTCCCATTTCCTGTGGGGATCCACACGTGTTTGAGATCCGCCATTACAAGATGGCACTGAGAAGCGTGGTAAACAAGATAAACAATTCTATTTTTGGCGCGAGTCTTGCCTTAGTTTGCCTAGCAACAGCTTTGTACCAATCCTAGCCTGACTAGTGTCCTGTTAGGGGGGAACATCTTTTCAGTCTGCATATAAGCCGCCACTCCTCCCAGCTCGGGGCCCCTCACTTCCAGCTCTCCCTCAACCAAGCAGTGCTTCATTAAAGCGTGATCAGAGAAGAATCCTCGTGTCGGTGGTCTTTCTTTCCCTGCTGGTCAGGGGGCGCGCCACAATTTTTGTCCTTCCTCCACCTCAACCACCCCCTCTCCCAAGCTCTCCCCAATCTTCCCCTTCTCCATTATCTCTCCCCCTCTCTCCTTCCCACAACCCACCCCGCCCTCATGCTCCCAACTTTTCTTGGCGATTTTATCTACTTCTAATTTCCAGGAGGATCTATATGTGTTTTTATTTGAGATCACCTTATTACTTAGCTTCTCTAAGATCAAAAACTATAGTCTCAATGTCCTTTGTTTATGTCTAGAATTCACTAATGAGTGAGTACATACCATATTCATCATTTTGGTTCTGGGTTTGCTCACTCAGGATAGTGTTTTCTATTTCCATCCATTTGCATGCAGAAACACTGACCAATGGAATCGAATCAAGGACCCAGATATTAATCCACAAACCTATGAACACCTGATCTTTGATAAAGAAGCTAAAATTATACAATGAAAGAAAGCATCTTTAACAAATGGTGTTCACATAACTGGATGTCAAGTCGGAGAAGAATGAAAATAGATCCATATCTATCACTATTTACAAAACTCAAGTCCAAATTGATTAAAGACCTCAATATAAATCTGACCTCACTGAACCTGATAGAAGAGAAAATGGGAAGTAGCTTGCAATACATGGGCACAGGAGACCACTTCCTACTTATGACCCCAGTAGCACAGACAATGAGAGCAACAAAGAATAAATGGGACCTCCTGAGACTGAGAAGCTTCTGTAAAGCAAAGAACACAGTCATTTAGACAAAAAGGCAACCTACTGAATGGGAGATCTTTACCATCCCCACATCTGACAAAGGTCTGATCTCCAAAATATATAAAGAACTCATGAAACTAGACATTAAAATTCTAAATAACCCAATTTAAAAATAGGGTACTGAACTGAACAGAGAATTCTCAACAGAAGAATTGCAAATGGCCAAAAGATACTTAAGGACATGTTCAACTTCCTTAGCTATCAGGGAAATGCAAGTCAAAACAACTTTGAGATACCATCTTATACCTGTCAGACTAAAATCAAATGCACCAATGATAACCTATGTTGGAGAGGATGTGGAGTAAGGGGAACACTCATCCATTGCTGGTGGGAATGCAAACTTGTGCAACCACTTTGGAAATCAGTGTGGCGGTTTTTCAGAAAATTGGGAGTTAACCTACCTCAGGATCCAGCAATACCACTCTTGGGAATATACCCAAGAGATGCCCTATCATACTACAAAAGCATTTGCTCAGCTATGTTTGTAGCAGCATTATTTGTAATAGCCAGAACATGTAAACAACCTAGATGCCCCTCAATGGAAGAATGAATAAAGAAAGTGTGGAATATATACACATTAGAGTACTACTCAGCAGTAAAAAAAATTATTATTTTATATTTTACCATGAGGCCTGTGAACTACCAGCAAAGTTTCATCTGATAACTTGTATCTTTCCCCTCTGGTGGCTCCATGGCATCTCTCTGATTCTGCCTTCTTTCTCCCAGCATTTAGTTTTGTTTTCCTGGCCTAGCTCCATTCTGCAAAGCCATTGGCCAAAAGCAGCTTCTTTATTGATTAACCAATAAAAGTGGTGTGGGAAGTCCTTCTGTATATGTGTTGCTTTTATTGGTTAATGAATAAAGAAACTATTTTGGCCAGTGACTTAGAAGAATAGAACTAGGCATGGAAAGTTAAACTAAATGCTAGGAGAAAGAAGGCAGAGTCAATGAGATGCCGTGGAGCCACCAGAGGAGAAAGATGTAAGCTGCCAGCTGGAACCTTGCCCATAAGCCATGAGCCTCATGGTAAAATATAAAATAATAAAAATGGATTAACAAAAGATAAAAGATCTAGCTAGCAATATGTTTAAGTGATTGGCAAAGCAGTGATTTAAATAATGTAGTTTCTGTGTGATTATTTCAGGAGGCCGCATGGCTGGGAAATGAGCAAGCAGCTCCCTACAACATATATACAATATATACAGGCAATAAATACATCAACAATGTCTAGTCCATTTGTATTTGACAAATTTAGAGAAAATACTCCATTTCTATCCTATCTTGGTGAGTCCAAAGTCTTGTACATAATTTATTTTCTCTCATAACTTGCTTTCTGCGTCTGGTAAACAAAGAAAACTATAATTATATCTATCTAGACTTTAACTCCCTCAGAGACTCAAGAAGGTAATAATATTAACTGAAAGCAGGATGTACAAACCAAGTGACTTCCAAAACATATGAGGAAATAGCTGGCTGCCTGGACAATCATACAAAGTTCTTCTGCAACATTGAGTCATCTCAATCTTAGGCCTACAGGCCTACCATATCTGACAGACTTTTCTGTGAAGCTGGATAATCTGAAGGGCTGTTCCTCCTTGTCTTGAGAATGTTTGGTTATCACTCTCTTTTCTATCCTGCATGTCTAATTAGGACAAAATACTGTCAGCAATCGAGGCAAGGGCATTTTCTTGCCCAGTGACTTACTTTTGCCACAAAGAAAGTAAAGTCCATGTGGAGTTTCTTAAATGTTTTTTATCATCTCTGAAATAGATTGTTGCTGCCAGGAGCAGACATGTCTCATTGTCAAAAAATAATATAGCAGAACCTAGATTTTTAAAACATCTTTTTTTCCTTCTTTTTATAATTATTATAATTAAAAATTTCTGCCTCCTCCCTACCTCCCATTTCCCTCCCCCTCTTCCACTCTCCTCCCCCTCCCTCTCCAGTCCAAATAGCAGTCAGGGTTCTCTGCCCTGTGGGAAGTCCAAGGTCCTCCACCCTCCATCCAGGTCCAGGAAGGTACACAACCAAACAGACTAGGCTCCCACAAAGCCAGTACATGCAGTAGGATCAAAACCCAGTGCCATTGTCCTTGGCTTCTCAGTCAGCCCTCATTGTCTGCCACATTCAGAGAGTCCGGTTTGATCCCATGCTTTTTCAGTCCCAGTCCAGCTGGCCTTGGTGAGCTCCCATTTGATCAGCCCCATCGTCTCAGTGGGTGAGTGCACCCCTCGTGGTCCTGACTTCCTTGCTCATGTTCTCCCTCCTACTGCTCCTCATTTGGGCCTTGGGAGTTCAGTCCAGTGCTCCAATGTGGGTCTCTATCTCCATCCATCGTCAGATGATGCTTCTATGGTGATATGCAAGATATTAATCAGTGTGGGTATAGAATAGGGCCACTTCAGGCTCCCTCTCCTCAGCGGCCCAAGGAACTAGCTGGGGACATCTCCATGGACACCTGGGAGCTCCACTAGAGTCAAGTCTCTTGCCAACCCTAAGATGGCTCCCTTAATTAAGATATCTTCTTCCCTGCTCCCATATCCACACTTCCTCCATCTCAACCATCCCATTCCCCCAGGACCTCCCCATCCTCCCCTCCTCACTTTTCTCTCCCCATGTCCCCTTATCCCCACCCCACCCCCACCCCCAGGATCCCAATTTTTGCCTGGCAATCTAGTCTACTTCCCATATCTACGAGGATAGCTATATGTTTTTCTTTGGGTTCATCTTCTTATTTAGCTTCTCTAGGATTACAAATATAGACTCACTGACCTTTATTTATGGCTAGAATCCACTTATGAGTGAGTACATACCATATTCATCTTTTTGGGTCTGGGTTATCTCACTCAGAATAGTGTTTTCTATTTCCATCCATTTGCATGCAAAATTCAAGATGTCATTGTTTTTATTTTACCACTGAGTAGTACTCTAATGTGTATATATTCCACACTTTCTTTATCCATTCTTCCATTGAAGGGCATCTAGGTTGCTTCCAGGTTCTGGCTCTTAAATGTCATATTCTGTAGATCTCTGAAATGTTTGAAATTTACATGTCTATATAAAATGTCTTTGTTCAACCTTGAAAACATACCTAATGTGACTATAAGTTTGATTATACTAGGTGATTACTAACCTGCATTTCCTTATTATCCTAAACAGTTGGTAATAATAATTTTCTAGGACTAGAAATTTGCATTACATTGTTAATTGAGTTATATAGATACAATACCTTGAACAAGAGTAGAAATGTATGTGCAGTATGATTTAACAATATTAATCTCAATATACAAAATTTGTATACAATATACAAAAGTCCAATCTAATGTAAAGCATTTAAAACTAGCATTTGATTTTTAAAAGTAGATTCAATAACATTTTTATTTTATTAGTAATGCAAGCAAGGCCTGTACAATACATTTTATTATTAATGCAACCAGAGCCTGTACAATACTTTTTAAACTGGAGCTTCTAAAAGTCTGGGAGAATAGGGAGAAAGGCCTTCCAGAGAGGAACAAATAGCAAGTATATCAAACTGAAGGGAAGCTGGGGTGTATGTGGGAAATTTTTGAGCTACAGTAAACAGCTCATTAGTTGAAAACATTCTCATTCTCTTTTTAAGATAATGTCTTGCTCATCTTATCGACAAGCTGCAGATGTGACTCTCCACAATTTAACATTACAGAACTTCTAAGTCAGTAAGAAACACAAATTGGTGAGATGGAACCTTCTCAAGCTCTCCTTTGCCATAATCAAGGTATCATATTAATAAGAAACAGAAACTCTTCATTTGGAGTTATTGTAGTTTGTCATATCAGAGCCTGACTGATGATTATTGACACTAAAAGCCTCACCAGTGTGCTACAATCTGCTTTAAGAAGCTTAAATCCATGGGATAATGACACTATTGACAATAATGACTTCTGAAAGGAGGTAAAGTAACTGTGATATTCCTGTAGCACAATAAAAATGGGAGATGTAAACTTGACAATGGGAATTAGTTCATTTTTTTAATACAACAGATGTTGTTTGACCTAGAAGAAGGAATAATATTATAGGATTGTTATCAGTCTGAAAGAAAAAAATATGTCTAAAAATAAAACACAAATAGCAGATGCTTGAATTGTCTTCCCAATATTTCAAGGTTGACAGCTTTTTCTTTTTCAATTGGTTGGGATTTTAAAGGATGTATTTGGAGAATAGGACTTTTTTTTTAAAAAAAAAATAGCACATTCTCCATTTGTAACATTTGACCCTTTGGCACCAGGAAGTTTAACCATGTCAGTTTGTCTATGTGTCTGGCATAATAATATGTAGATCATGAACTCTAGGAAACCCAATTTTTTTAAAAAAATATGTAGTACGCATTGGCTTTATATTGATTCTTTTTTTAACCTACTGTGGAACAGTCTCTCAACTGAATACTTGCAGGGTTTTACATGCACATATAATGAAAGACTTGTCCTCCTTCCCCTCAGGAAAGGAATCTATTGCTATACATGAATTTCAAGCTTGTATTTGCTCTTATTTCCATTATTATATTGACTGAATAGACAACTAGAAGCACCTCATAGCATTTTAGGTTTAGTCCTATCCATTTGCCTGTAGGAAATAATTATTTGTAACTAGTTCTTGACCCCTTCAAGTTCCTTCCAGTGAGATCCTGAGCCTCAGTGAGTATTCAGTTTCCATGTCACCAAGAATGGCATGTTGTTGTTTTCTGGTCGCCCAGACTCCTGAAATAATCACACAGAAACTGTATTAATTACAACATTGCTTGGCCAATAACTCCAGTGTATTGATAGCAAGCTCTTACATACTAAATCAACTCATTTCTATTATTTTATGTTTTACCATGAGGCTCGTGATCTACTGGCAAGGTTCAAACTGGCAGCTCACATATTTCTCCTCTGGCAGCTTCTCCTTGACTCACCCTCCTTTAATTCAGTTTAATTTTCCCTGCCTAGTTCTGTTCTGCCCTGCTGTAGGTCCAAAGCAGTTTCTTTATTCATTAACCAATAGAAGCAACACATAGACAGAAGGACTTCCCACACTAGCATGTTCTTGCAGGTCCTGTTGCTATCTTTTGCCTCCTTGGCATTCTTGCTAACGGCTAATATATTAGATTATTTTATATTCTAGAAACAGCTTCCAGTCTCTCATTAAACCTAGGTGAATGGAGATATACAAACCTATTGTTTTTCCTGCATGGGCTGTGGCGTAAAGCTTTTAAAATATCTCTGGGATCAATCTACTTTTCTCCATTCCTAAGTTCAGTACACATCTTGCCGGAATCATTTCTACTATTATTATATGTACATCATCTTTGATCCCTAAATCCACCATCCATTCTGTAGCTGGTGGTTTGTTTCAAGAACAGAAATATAGCCACTTAACTGCATTGATTGAATGAAACTTTTAAATAGCTATTTATTTCTGTGATGATAATTCAAATATCTTCAATGATTTTGTTGTTAATTTGCTGCTTATTTTTGTAGCTTCATTTCTTGCTAAACGTGGATTTCTAAACTGATTAAGCATGTCCTGTTTTTACCTATCTTCAAGCTCTTTGTCATTAGTTGTACCTGTGTAGACTCTCCATGTTTCCTCCACTTCTTTTCTTGTCTATGTTGTGAAATAGTGACTTTACTGTTTTTTGTAATGGAATACTCCTTTTTGTTTTCTGAAGTCTTTGAGCTGAAGACATAACTTCAGTCTATACTTAAATACACCTATTTAGGATTTTTCTAAAAACACTGAAAGTTCAAATATGTTTACACACACATGAAAATGAGCCCCAGTCCTGAAACCCATTTCTTAAACTGCCATATATAATTGGACAATTCTCTCTTGCCCACTAGTTACCGAATAACCACTCAAAGGCTTATATTAATTCTAAATGTTTGACTGATAACCCAGGCTTCTTACTGGCTAACTCTACATATAAATTAACCCATTTCTAATAATCTGTTTATTTTCAAATGTCCCTTGGCTTACCAGTAATGAATGTTCTGGCATCTTACTCCTTCAGCAACTGCTCGCAACTCCCTGGCTCAGCCTTCTTTCTCCCTGTTTCTCTGGATTTCCTGTCTAGCTATATTCTGCCCTACCATAGGCTGAAAAACCTTCTTTTTAACCAATGGTTATAAGACATATTCACAGCATACCAAAGGGAATCCTATATTATCGCCCCTTTTCTGTCTAATTAAAAAGAAAGGTTTTAACTTTAACATAGTAAGATTGCACATAACAAAACAGTTATCAAGTGAGAATTACAGTTACAATATGTAGTCTATTTGTGTTTGGCAAAATTAAAGAAAATATTCTATTATTTATTCTGTTTTTTGAGTCTAAAGTTTCATATATAATTTATCTTTTTTCATTACTATGCAAAACTATAATTATAATTTTCTAGTCTTCAACTCCATAAAAGAGCCCAGAAGGATATAATATTACTTGAGTAAAAAGGAAGTGCATTGTAACAACTTCTAAAACTCTAGAAATTACAGAGATATCTGGATAACCGGACAGTCACCAAGAGTTCTTCTTCAACATTGGGGCATCAATCTTCAGCCTATAGGCCTACAGTATCTGGTAGATTTCTCAGTGAAACTGAACATCTGAAGGACGTATTGCCTATTTTTGGCAAAATTTATCAGTGTCTTTCTTTTGTTTTCTGCAGAATGTCTGGAGGACCATTCCATGAAATAAGAGCCTTGAATGACTGTCCCACCTTGTTTTGACAATTTCAGCAGTCATTTTCCTGTGAGCCCTGCATTTCCAGTTTATATAGCATATTATTAAGCAGTCAGGTTTTTTTAATCAAATAACTAACCTTGCCACATTGAAACCAAACTCCATAATATGCTTCTTCAATGCCCATCATACTCTTGAAGTAATTAGGTGCTGCCAGGAACAGATGTGTCTCATTGTTGAGAAAAATCTAAGTTCTTAAAGCATTTTAAATGCCACATTTTGTAGGTCACATAATATTACAAAATAGACTTCAAGTTTGTATCAATAAACTAAAATCTATAGCAAAATAAAGTATTTTGAGATTAACAATTGTTTTTTAATTAAAGTAGATTCAATAATTTACATTTTTAGTCATTTCAATATCACATCTCTCTTTTCTTTAGAAAGAGATTGACTATGACCATTAATCATTTATAACCAATCCCCTTTAAATGAAAACTATCATTCATAGACAATATTTTGAGAATTTGGCATAGTTTTCTATATTACTTACTGCTGATTGGGGATGCTTGTAATCTTATGGGCATTCTGAAAAATTTATAATTATGGTTAAATCTTGGCTGTAGTAATCTGTGAAGCTGCATCGTCTCAACCAGTTGCCATGAAACTGTTTTGGATGTTGGATAACCTGGGCCATTACTCCCATCGAGATCTCTCAGGGGGTCTTACTTGATCAGACCATTTTATCCTGGAAGGAATCCACAGTTTCTCATCTTGTGTGGAAACAAAAGCATCTTTTCTTAAATAACATATCTTTAGACCCAAATTTTGAAGTCAAGATACCTTTGTGTTGGTTTAGCTTAGCAACCCCCATAATCAAATGTCTATCTGTAGTTAGCTCATTAACAGTCAAAAAATTCAAAGAAAACACAATGGTATACATAATCCAAACTTGGTGTATTTTCCATCTTTACGTGGGTTTTTTTTATCACTTTTATTCTCTCCTTAAAGACTTTGTTTTTATTTAAAACTATTTATTTATTTCTATAACTGCATATATACATTTTCATTCTTTCTTAAACCTGCTTCCATACATTTTTTAAACACTCTGTGAACCATTTAGGGGTTTGTTATGATCACTGCCACATTATAAAAAGTCACCTTCCTAATTATCCTTATGGTGAATCACCATGATGTTTAGGGCTTTTATTTGTCTGTTATTTTTCTTAGCCCATCTTTGGGAAGATATAGGGGAATTATCTGAGAGAAACTTCTCTGTCACTATTGGAAAGTAAATCCAGGTCTGGTATAGACTTGGCAGAATATCCTGCAATGCCATTTCTCCATCAGCATCAGAACTAAGCATTTCTTTGATTTCATACTACATTCCAATTTTGTTAGGGAGCCTGGTACCATTCTTACACTTTATCCTGTGTTGGCACAGAACCTGTGCCTACCTCTCTCACTGCAATTGTCATAGGAATTTCAAATTAGTGTAGCTGTCCATCTCTCTGGTATCTTGAGGTCAAATTGAGGGCCAACACTGAGCCCTGAATTGTGCTTTATTATTGTCCTATTCATTAATAAAGAATTCAAGGCTTCTACCCAGCAGGTTAGAAGGTTGTCAGTTACTGTGGGTACAGAAAATAGTTGTGTCAGTGGGAAAAAAAATTAATGGGATACAAATTCAAAGGGTTGTAATGAATGGACCACCCCCACCTCTGTGCAGTGACCCTGGTACTTCTTTCCTCTCTCTAAAAATGAGAAAGTACTGCATAAATGATGACCTATGGTAGCCTTTCTTAGTGAATAGTGAATGAACTGTTTAGGAAGTGTGAATTTGGGCTTATTTTTTCCACTAAAGTATTTCCACAAGCAGCTTGTTCTCTGAAGTAGTTAATATGGAACAAGATTGCTGAGACAATTTTATATTCCAGAGCAGGTGCAAAACAGATACAATTGATTATTATTTTATATAAATATACTGAACTCCTACACTGACTTTTTTTTCCTACCCAATCACAGAGGTGGTGTACATGTTCACGTATCAGTTATTTGTCTCTACTCTTGGTATTTGCAGAGGGAAGGTCCATCAGATTGATAGTGCAGTTGCTGAAAGGGCACCATTCTCAGCAATAATACTAGGAGACCTGTGTATTCTGTGGCTCAGTTTAAGCACTGAGGGAGGGAGGGAAGCATTGGTGATTGTTAAGTACATCTCAGGGTAATCCTGAAGCCTGCTTCTAGGTTACAGGACTAGGATAAAAATAGTCAGAACTGGACAGTTATGCCTTTTGTCAGCTGCATGGATCTTTATGCTACAGCTATTAACCCTAGTATACATTCTGTGCCAATATGGCCAGAGGTGCTATCTTTGGTTCATTCTCTGTTCTAAGGGAATCCTCATATCTATACTGTACATTCAAATCTGTAGCCCTCTTTCTTTCTCTAACAGGAAGTTCAAGTTCCCCTTTCTCATACTTGGGAGCTCAAAAACAGAAAATTCTCCAGAGAATCTTCAATATTGGTCAATCACAGTAGAATATGTGAGGTGTTTGGAACTCAAGTGGCACTGCCAGCTGCTAGAAAACCCATTAAGGGTAGATACCAGCATATTCTTCCATGGTTGTTGTAGATCATATTCCCTCACTGCCAGTAAAACCAACAGTCAGAGGACCTAATTTCCATGTCAAGCTCATTTTTTCTTAGATAAAGGGGTTTGATTGATAGCTTGTTTCTCCATATCAAAGTTAGATTGAATCCTTTCTATATATTCTATACTCTGTATTCACAGTAAAGTCCCTAATCTGAAAAAAGTTTTTACATTATGTTATATTAATTATTGTAAATTTAAAATAACAAGGGCTCCAAATGAAAGGCTTATAGCTGCTGGAAGAACTTCTCTAGCAAATGGCCTTTGAGACTTGGCCTTGGGTACTATAAAAAACAGATGCAGTTATATGCACACTCTCTCTTGGCTGCTGGATTCAGTTCCTGTTCCCCACTTGTGCAGAGGACTGTTGAACTGTTACTTTACCCCTAAATGAAGAACCCTTTATTATATTCCATTCTGAGCTAGTGTGGGACTACTTTATTTTAATCTACTACATCTGGCATCTAATGTGGATCTCGACTCCATGCCTGCTGGGACCTCCTCAAAAGGTCCACCATTATAATTCTGTCCAAAATTCAGAATTATATGCTATTTTCTTGGTACTAAGGGATTTTAAAGAACATCTCAATATAGTTAGTAATTCACAACATGCAGAAAGAGTTATTTTGAATGCTGAAACCCCTGAATTTATACCAGATAATACAGAATTGACTTTATTATTCATTCAGGTTCAAGATATAATCAGTAATGGGCTTTGTCCCATATACATAATACACATCCGATCCCATATGGGCCTGCCAGGTCCTCTAGCACAAGGTAATACAAAAATTGATAAATCATTTATTGGAAATGTTCTGAAGGCCTAAGAATTTCATAAACCATCATATAAATAGCTAAGATATAAAGAAAGAATTTTCTCTTACATGGCAACAAGCTAAGGAGATTATAAAGAGTCGTCCTACTTGCTCTATCTATAACCAAATGCTGCTACCTGCAGGGACTAACCCAAAGGGTAGTCAAAAGAATGAAATCTGGCAGATGGATGTGTTTCACCTTGCAGAATTTGGAATATTAAAATATGTATACTACACCATTGACACTTATTCAGGTTTTCAAAGGGAAACTACTTTGAGCTGAGAAAAGGCTCATTCAGTGATTACATATTAGAAGTTGTGGCCATCATGGGTATACCTGGACAAATAAAGACAGATAATGGTCCAGCATATGTCTCTAAGAAAATAAAACATTTTTCTTTATTATAATCTAAAGCATATTACAAGTATGCCAAACAATTCTACAGGTCAGGCAGTTATAGGAAAATCAGATAGAACTATAAAGGATATGTTAAACAAACAGAAAGGAATGAAAAATACTACCAGAAATAGATTGTATAATGCTTTGTTAAACTTTAATTTTCTTAATACTAATAAGAAAGGAACAACAGCAGCAGAGAGATATTGGATAATAGAAAAAACTTCTGAATGAAATAACTCAATGTATTTCAAGGATATATGGACCTTAGAATGGAAACCTGGAGATGTACTACATTGAAAAGAGGGTTTTGCTCTTGTTTCCACAGATGAAAATCTAGAGATACAATCAAAATTAATAAATATTTACTTTGACAAATAGAAAACTCTTGAGAAAAAAATAACAGCTAATCCACAGATTTGACAATCATACAGGTGGTAAAGAAACCTTATAAGGATTGGGGCAGGGTTCTATTCTTGTCTTTGCAGAAAAATGCTTATCTTCAAAAAAATCAAGAGACCTTTGAAATCTAGATGCCTAAAGGAGAAAAGATAATTATCTAGAAAGAATCACCAAGCAAAAAGAAATCTGACTTACGATGACATATCATCTGCAGGGTAAAATTTCATTACCTGAATATATATATATATATATATATATATATATATATATAAATTAAAGTTGGCATTGGAGTTGGACAATGGCTATTCTTCTCTAAATCCAAGCATGTTGTTAAAAACAGTCATTAAAATCTTCAACACCAAGCCCCCCCACCAAAAAAAAAATTCCAGGGTTAGGTGGTTTCAACACAAAATTTTGCCAGACTTTCAAAGAAGAATCAATGACAATACTGCTCAAATTTTTCCACAAAATGGAAACAAAAGGAACATTGCCCAACTTGTTTCATAAGGCCACATTTACCGTTTTTGAAGTAAAAAAGAAAGAGAATTACAGACCAATTTCCCATATTACCATAGATGCCAATATACTTAATAAAATAATTCCAAACCAAATACAGAACACATTAAAAAGATCATCCACCATGATCAAGTAAGATTCATCCCAGGGATGCAGGGATGGCTCTATATACAAAAACCAGTAAATGTAATCCACCTAGTAAACAAACTGAAAGAAAAAAACACACAATCACCCCCATTAGATGATGAAAATGCCTTCGACAAAAATCCAACTCCCTCCCCGCTTTTCATGATAAAAGTCCTGGAGACATTAGGGATACAAAGGGCATACCTAAACATAGTAGAGTCAATTTACAATACGCCTATAGTGAACATCAAATTAAATGGAGAGAAACTCAAAGCAATTCTACTAAAATCAGAAATAGCAAAAGTTTGTCCACCTTCTCCATATCTATTCAACATAGTACTTGAAGTTTTCGCTAGAGCAATAAGAAAACTGAAATAGATCAGGGAGATACAGACTAGAAAGAAAGAAGTCTAAGTATTACTTGCAGATGATATGATAGTATACATGATTGACTCTAAAAATTCTACCAGGGAACTCCTACAGCTGATAAGCACTTTAAACAAAGTGGCTGGATACAAGATTAATTTGAAAAATCAGCAGTGTCCTATATATAATTGTGAGAAAGAAACCAAACAAAAGAATGCTCTTAACAATAGCCTCAAATAATATAAATTATTTTGAGGTAACTCTAACCAAACAAGTGAAATATTTGTATGATAAAACTTCAAGTCTTTGAAGAAAAAAATTGAAGAAAATATCAGAAAATGGAATGATCTCCCATACAGATTTGTAGGACAACACAATACCCATAAAAATCCCAATACTATTCTTACAGATCTTAAAAGAAATTCTCAACTACTAATGCAAAAGCAAAAACCCAAGATAGCTAATACTATCCTGAAAAATAAACGAGCTGCTGAATATGTCACCGTTCCCGATTTCAAGTTGTACTAAAGAGCTATAGTAATAAAATCAGCATGGATTATTTGTTCTTTTGATGAACAATTTCTTGAGTTCTTTGTATTTTTTAGATCAGCCCTCTGGCCAGTGTGGGGTTGGTGAAAATCTTTTCCCATTCTGTTGGATGCTGTTTTGTCTTGTCAATGTCCTTTGCTTTATAGAAGATTCTCAGTTTCAGGAGGTCCCATTTATTACTTGTTTCTCTCAGTATCTGTGCTACTGGGGTTATATTTAGGAAGTAGTCTCCTGTGTCAATGCGCTCAAGTGTACTTCCCACTTTCTCTTCTATGAGGTTCAGTGTGGTTGGTTTTGTGTTGAGGTCTTTGATCCATTTGGACTTGAGTTGTGTACATTGTGATAGACATTGATCTATTTTCATTTTTCTGTTCATTCTTATGTTAATATCCAGTTATGCCAGCACCATTTGTTAAATATGCTTTCTTTTTTTCCATTTTATATTTTTTGCTTCTTTGTCAACAATCAGGTGTTTGAAGATGTGTGTATGGTATTTCAGTCTTCGATTTGGTTCCATTGGTCCTTCTGTCTGTTTTATGCCAATACCTGCAGTTTTCAGTACTGTAGCTCTCTAGTAGAGTTTAAAGTCAGGGATTCTGATGCCTCCAGAAGTTCCTTTATTGTATAGGATGGTTTTAGCTGTCCTGGGTTTTTTGCTTTTCTATATGAGGTTGAGTACAGGATGGTTTTAGCTATCCTGGGTTTTTTGCTTTTCCATATGAGATTGAGTACTCTTCTTTTTTTTAAATTTACTTTTTTATTTATTTATAAAAATTTCCACTTCTTCCCCTCCTCCCAATACCCTCCCGTTCCCCCCACTCCCTCTCCTCCTCCCTCTCCAGTCCTAAGAGCAGTCAGGGTTTCCTGCCCTGTGGGAAGTTCAAGTTCCTCCCCCTTCCCTCCAGGTCTAGGAAGGTGAACATCCGAACAGACTAGGATCCCAAAAAGCCAGTACATGCAGACAAAACAAGACCCAGTGCCATTGTCAATGACTTTTCAGTCAGCTCCCATGTCAGCCACATTCAGAGAATCCGGTTTGATCATACTCGTTCAGTCCCAGTCCAGCTGACCTTGGTGAGCTCTCATTAGAACAGTCCTCTTGTATCAGTGGGTGAACGGACCCCTCAGTGGTACTAACTTCCTTGTTCATGTTCTCCCTCCTTCTGCTTCTCATTTGGACCTTGGGGACTCAGTCCAGTGCTCCAATGTGGGTCTCTGTCTCTATCTCCATCCATCGTCGGATGAAGGTTCCCTCTGATCCTTCCTTCCTTGCTCACGTTCTCCCTCTGCTTCTCATTTGGACCTAGGGAGTTAAGTCCAATGTTCCAATATGTGTCTCTGTCTCTATCTCCATCATCGCCAAATGAAGGTTCTATGGTGATATGCAAAATATTCATCAGTATGGTTATGGGCCAAGGCCAGTTCAGGCACCCTCTCCTCTGCTGCTCAGGGAACAATCTGGGGACTTCTCCTTGGGCCTGGAAACCCCTCTAGAATCAAGTCTCTTGTAAACCCTAAAATGACTCCCTTAGTTGAGATGTATACCTCCCTGCTCCCATATCCATCCTTTCTTCCTCCCCCCATCCCATTCCCCCAAACCATCCCCAATCCTCCCCTTCTCCCTTCTCTCTAACCATCTCCCCTTAATTCCACCCCCCTCCCCGTGCACCCAAGTTTGCCTGGCAATCTTGTCTACTTCCAGTATCCAGGAGGATAACTATATGATTTTCTTCAGGTTCACCTTCTTATTTAGCTTCTCTAGGATCACAAAAATATTTATGGGGTAAAGACATGTATCTGACATATTGTAAAAACAATAGTTTTAATGATATAAAATCTGTCTTGTACATGTTCATTCCATTAAAGGGATCACACTTAATGATTTTAATGTATATTATGAATAAATAGTAACAGAAATCATATGGTTCTTGCATAAAATGAAACACTATGGATTAATTTAAAATATTTCAATCCAAATACCTTAATAGTAAAAGGAAATCTGATTTTAAAATGTGGTAGATCTGAGTAGACATTTGTTAAAATAAGATATGCAAATGGACAACAGATAAGCAGACAATCCTCAACCCATTAATCATTAAAGACATGCAAATAAAACCATGAGTTACCACAATTAGAAAGGCAAAGACAGTGTAACCAGGAGTGGTACTAATGTAGACAAAAAGATCTTTGTGTACTGGTGATGGGAATGTTAATTAATTTATATAGTCATTATAAGAGAGTATGACAATTTATCAAAAAGTGGAAAATGGAGCTCCCTGCTGCATATGCACCCACAGAACATAAAGTCAAAACATTGAAAAAACACTTACACTCTTAGATTGTTCTCACAATAGTCAGAATATGGATCCCTCTAAATGTCCATTAGCAGATTAATGGTTAAAGATAATGGTATATGCATTATGTATGCATATACATACATAATGAATGGAACAAGCCAGTAGCTAAGTATGTATGTATTCTTTTCTCTTGACTGTGTGTGACTAGCTAATTCAAGCTCTTGTCACTATTCCCCAATAATGATGGACTGTAACCTCCAACTGTAAACTAAAAGAAATCATTTTTCCCTGTTACTTTAAATTTTTATATTACATTTTATTTATTTATTTGTTGTGTGTGTACATGCATGTTGCAAAAGGAGTGGCAGGATGCATTCTCGCAGGGATCCCAGCTCCCCGGCTACTTTTACACCCGAAATAATTACACGGAAACTGTATTCTTTTAAACATTGCCTGACACATTAGCTCTAGCCTCTTACTGGCTAACTCTCACATCTTTTTTAACCCATTTCTAATAATCTGAATGTCACCATGAGGTCGTGGCTTACTGGGAAAGATTCAGCATTTCTGACCTGGCAGCTTCATGGCAGAGGATCTCTGCCTCTCTCTGACTCTGCTTCTTTCTCCCAGCATCCTATTCTTTCTACTCCACCCACCTATGTTCTAACATATCAGGCCAAGCAGTTTCTTTATTAATTAACCAATGAAAACAACACATAGAAAGAAGACCATCCTACATCACATGCATGTCATGATTCAAAGATAATTTGTGGAAGTAAGTTTTTCACTACCATATGGACCCTGGTTATCAAACTAAGGTCATTAGGCTTGGCAGCACAAGCCTTTGTCCCTTGAAACATCTTATGATCCCTCAGCTGCTTGTCAGAATATTTAATCACAGGAACATAAAGGAAACTGGAACAGATGTCAAAGGGTAGCAGTAGTGGTGGGTACCTTGTCCTCATAGGGGTAAGAGACTAAAGGGCAATTCTAAAAGTAGAGCTTCAAGGTCAATGCAGAAAATAAGTCTAAAACATGGCAATACATTTAGGGGCAAAGGGAGGGAACAGGAGCCAAAGCTACAGATCAAAGTCAAAAAAGATCTGTGAGTACAAGAAGGAAGTGATTTTCTGTCATCTGGAGAAAGTTGCTTGAATTTTGGTTTTTAATCTGTTGCTCACCAGTTTAATGACTTTGAGAAAATTTCTTAATATTTCCAAGCCTCAAATTTCCTTAATTGTGGAATGGGAATAGTAACAAAACCTGTTTAAAGGTTAAATAAATCAATATACATAACATACTTGTTACTTAGCAGTATATATAAACAAACAATATGGCTATATTTTAGGTATTGGTTTTAGTAGACTAAAATTTATGTATTTAAAAATCCCTTGATTTATACATGCATTATGAAATGGTTATATGGAGATAATTAACATGTTCACCACTTCATATGTTTATGCTTTTGTGGTGAGAACATTTAAAATTTATCTTATTTATTTTTAAATATGCAATATGTATATTGCTTCTGTTAACCATAGTCAAGTCAATGTGTAAATTCAAGATCTCTATGCCTTCCTTTTAGCCAAAATTATGTATTCTTTGACCAAAATTCTCCAAATTCCTAGCCATGTTCCTCCAAGAAAGTAAGTTCATATTAATTAAGTCCTTATGGAATATGAAAGTCTCAACTAAATGCGTTACAATGAGTGTAAATGGTTGTAACTGTGATTGAAGATTTTGATTGAATTTTTCTGCCATGAATGCAGATCAAAAGTTGTCATGTGTAGTCAACATTGATAACTTCTAAGTTAAAGCCACTAGTAAAGCAAAAGTAGGCAATCTATACTAAGATGATAAGTACCATGTATTCTTTATGTTTCTCACTTTCATTATTTTTCTGTGACATGCAGGGAAGTGTCCTAGAGGAGTGATAAAAATATTTTGGATACTTAGATAGACAGAGATCCACACACATGAACCTCTAACTGTACATGGAATATGAAGGTGTGGGAATTTGATAGGTAGTACCCCCAGTAGAGAGCATGTGCCTGATAGCTACTTTTACGGAAACAATAGCTCACAGGATTAACCATATGAAAGAGCAAATAAAAGATGCTCAATGTTAATTTGCAAAAGGATTTGTTTGAATGGATCATTTATTTTGTATGATTTGCCTTCACAATGTTTGAATGTGTTTATGACAGACAAGACTAGAATTAAGACCTGCTTTAATTTATGAGGTGTCTAATTGATTTGGATGGTCAAGTGAGTTTGATTGTTGAAATGGGATAGCATGGTTTCATCTGAATGCTTCAACCTTCGCAAATGCTGAGAAATATATGTGTCCAGCAATCAGCTTCTAGTTTCATGAAAATTAGCAAATGGACAACTGCTGCATTCTGGCCTCAAAGCTGCAAAGCAGGAAGCATAGTAACTTGCTGAGCTGAGAGAAAAACAGCACATGACTTGCCAAGATCCACAGATTTGATAGCATGACTTCTACAAAATTATTCTAAGGATTTGGCTGGAAACCATCAGAATCTAAAATAATAGAAGACCCATCCAAAGAAACTGCTACCGGCAGCTCTTTTAAAGGTCTATAATCTGGTTTAGAGCACCTTGCCAATTTACCACAAATTTTTCCAGTCAAAAAGCCTGATGAATCTATGAAATCCTCCTTGACCATGTCAGCAAGATTTAAAATTTCTTGGAGCCAGGCCACTTCTGAGATGGCATTATCCTTTAGTTTGTCTGATGTATAGAGCAATTAGAATGTGTGGGAGCTGAAATAAAGCTTAATCTTCTCAGAGAAGATGTGCAGGAAAAGTTGCTATTTCTGGGAACTGAAGAAGTACACAGATGTGAAAGGACATGACCTGCATTCTGTTTCTGATTCTGTTCATGGGTATCTCTATACATGAATTTAGCAGACTATGACAAGTTCTTTTTTGCCCTGCCTCTTGTGAAGAATGGATTAGAAGTTCAAAGATAAAGGATTTGTTTCAGAAGTGTAAACACTAAGTGTAAATATACATATGGAATATATATGTACACCTATTATCTACTTGTGGTAATAGAACTGGAGTCTAGAATGTGCTACAATCCTGTATTATTCTCCACCATTAAGTTGTCCATTCGCTATTTAAGGATGGATGATGCGTGACTTAAGAATGGATCTTTGATTCAGCATAATACCTTTAAGATTCATCCAAAACGATTCTATACCAGGAGTTAATTTTTATTGCTGAACATTATTCTGCTGAATGGTGTTATCACAATGTATTTATTCACTGCTCCTGTTAACATTAACTGTCAACTTGACAGACGGTAGAATCATATGAGATGAAAACATCAGTTGGGGATTTTCTAGATCAGATTGACCTGTGAGCATGTCTGTGAGTATTGAATTATTAATTGACCCATGAGGGCCCAGCCCACTGTGGGCATCACCATCCCTAAGTGTGTGATATTGGGCTATATATGAAAACTAGCTAAGTATGTGCCTATGAGCAAGCTAGCAAACAGCATCCTTCATGGTTCCTATTGTATTTCTTTGGTTATGAAGTGAGTTACTTGGTCAGAATTAATGCTTTGTCAGATAACAAATAGACCTACCTTCAAGTTTCTGTATTGAGCCCCTGCCTTGACTACCCTAAGTGATTAATTGTGATCTGGAATTGTAAGCAGAATAAATCCTTTTCTATCCCAGCTTGCTTTTGGCAGAGATATTTTATCATAGCAACAAAAATGAAGCTAGAACATTCATTAAAGTAGTGAGAGATATTTAGGTTGTTTTCAAATTAGGAGCTACCATAAACAAAGCCACTATGAACATAGATAAGTTCTATATGTTCTCAAGTTTTAATTGCTCTGGGGAAAATGGCCAAGAGTTCTATTAATAGATCATGGTGTTATTGTTTGTTTGGCTGTTTTCCAAATTGTGGCATTTTTAATTTACATTTTTTAAATTTTAAAACAATCATTTTTCTTTTTACATACCAATGCCTATTACCCCTCTTATTGCCTGCACCTTCCCCCTACCCCACTCCCCATCCACTCCTCAGAAAGTGTAAGGCTTCCCATGGGGAGGAAACAAAGTATGGCACATCACTTTGAGGCAGAACCAAGGCCCTTCTCCCTGTATCTAGGCTGAGTAAGTTATTCCTCCATAGGGAATGGGCTCCAAAAAACCAGTTCATGCACTGGTGATAAATCCTGGTCCCACTGCCAGTGATCCCACAGACTGCCTAAGCCACATAACTGTCACCCACATTCTGAGAGCTGAGTTCGGTCCTATGCAAGTTGCCCAGCTGTCCAGACTGTGGCAATTTTAATTCCCACTAGAAAAGTAGAAGAGTCCAGTTACTCACCAGGAACACCATATCTCATTTTTTAGACCTTCTGATAGATGTGTCATGAAAATTCATTTGGGCTTTAATTAGATGTTCCTAACAGCTAATGATGCTGAATTTCTTCCCATATGCACATTTACAATCTTCTGTAAAGCCTTTTCTCAGATATTTCATTTTCCCTCTTTTCCTCCTTCTCTGCTCCCTCCTCCTCTTTGTTGTTGTTATTGTATGTAAGAGAGAGTAAGAGAGCGAGAGTGAGAGAGAGAAAGCAAAAAGGGGAAAGGGACCGAGGGAGGAAAGGAGGAGGAAGGGAGGGAAGGAGGGAGGGAAGGATTGAGGGAAGGAGGGAGGAAAGGAGAGCACCCCTATCTTAGCCCAGACTGAACTTGAGCTCAGGACGCACTTACGTGAGCTTCTCAGTGCAGTTGTCACGAATGTGTGTGAACATTCTTGCCCTTTCCCTTATATTCAAATTTTTTTATGTTGAATTTCTTTGTATGTTCTCAAGATTTATTTATCAGATATTATTTGAAGCATATTTTCTCAGTCTTAGATTTTCTTTTTATATTTTACATGCATTTTGAACAGCAAAGAATTGTTCTTGGTGAAATTCAATTTATCACCTTTTATCAGTCAGTCTGTTGATCATGTTTAAGAACTCCTTGTCTAACTTGAGCTTATGAGATATTTTCTCTGATGTTTCCCTCAAAAGAATGAAAGTAATATGTTTTATATTTTGATATAATAGATTAATTATATATTTAATTTTTTACAAAACACAAGGTTAGAAAGATTTTGAATTGTTTGCTTTGTTATTATATGTTCAAAAATTTCAGCACCATTTGTTGAAAAGATTCATTTTTGTCTGCCAAAAGTTAATTGATTAGGAATCAATTAGTAACCAGAAATATATTCTGGATTTTCTCAAATGCTTCCTTTAGTCTGATTTATGATTATATTTTTGTACTGTTAATGTGGTGGGTTATATCCATTTGTTATAGAAAAATGAACCAGCATTATAATTTTAGGGGAAATTCCACTCCCCATGCTATTGGTCTATATATTAATCACTATGTCAATGCCACACTCTATATATTATTGTATATAATAGGTTATATATTTGGGTAGCCTAAGTCCTCTAACTTTACTCTGTCAAAATTGTTCTGCCTACCCTAAATATTTCTTTCCTTGTAATTTTAGAATTATCCTATCTGTAGTTATCCTATCTGTATCTGAATTTTTAATGATATTTATTGAAATCTGTAAAAACAATTTTGGGAGAATAGTCATGGTTAGTGTGTAGCATGTCAATCTATAAATGCAGTTGTACTTTTTTCTTGTTTATAATTTATTCCAAGGTTTAAATGGAGATTCCTTGGCAGTATTTACATAAACAATCACAGCAAATGAAATTGAATCATCTCATTTCTCATTCCAGTCAGTATGGTTCAGTGTTTTTCTTCTTTCTTCCCTGAACTAGAGCTTTTCAGTATGATGTTGAATACGAGTAATGAAATCAGGCCTTGTGATTCAAAGTCTTAAGGTGGAAAGTATTCAGTTTCTAACCATTACCTATGATTGTTGCCACAGATTCACAGGTTTTTTTTAGATGCCCTTTATTAGTGGAGGACAGGTATATCATGGATGTGTATTTCCTGACTCATAGGGTCACAGTTGTTTGCCTTTATACTGTTAATATCCTGTATTTCATCTATTTATTATTGAATAATGAACTAGTTTTACAATTTCATGACAATTTCCAGTTTGCTTGTGATTTTTTTTGTATATTTGACAACATTCTGTTGGTGATCTTTAAATTCATGAGGAATATTAGTTTGCATGTTTTTTTGTTACTGTTAATTAGTGTACAAGGTATCTAATAGGGTAGAACAGAGTTAGGTGGGGAGAACTAAACTGAATGCTGGGAGGAAGAAGACAGAGTCAGGGAGATGCCATGGAGCTGCCCCCAGAGTCAAGAACGCCAAAACTTTGCTGGTAAGCCACTGCCACATGGTGATACACAGATTAATAGAAATGAGTTAAATTAATATGTAAGAGTTAGACAATAAGAAGATATAGCTCTTGGGCCAAGCAGTAATTTAATTAATACAGGTTTCGTGTGATTATTTCAGGTCTAAGCTAGCTGGGCGGCTGGGAACCGTCAAGCAGCCTCCCTCCAACAAACCTTCATTATGGCATTTTCAGGAATAATTTATTTTTTTAATCTTATTCTCTATCTTTTTCCTCTATTATCCTGCCTCTACCTTCTTACTCTGCTATCCCAATATCCTTCTTGTTTTTATGTCATATCGGTTCTATTACCCATCCATGCTTTCTTTAAACCTATTTTTCTTAGTACCCTTTCTAGTTTCATAACATATACACACATACACACACAGAGATACAGACATATTAAAAGCACGTATAGGAGAAACCAGTTCTCCAGAAAAAAATACAAATCTTCAATAAATATTTTTAAAAGTTTTCAACATCCTTAACCATCAAGAAAATGCAAATTAAAATGTCAATATTCTTTCTTTCTTGACTTTTGTTTCTAATCCAAATGAACCTTACTGAGATCTCTTTTTGATTTATAAAATAATTGAAATTGTGTTGGTTTATTTCTAGAAGTTTAGGCATTTCCTAGAAATCTCTCTACTCTTGAGTTTTGCTTAATTCTTGGGGCCAAAGTTCTTTTTGGTGGAGAAGGAGTTTTAGTTGTCTACAACCTCTGCTTCTGTGAATATAATTTTTCACTTGGATTCAAATTCAGTAAGTAGTACTTAAATCATAATGTTCTCATTCTAATAGTGAAATTATACTTAACTCCTTCATGTTTATAACTTTTGCTAGTCAGCAAAGCCTGTAAGCTCTACCTTTAAAATACATCCACAATTCAAATATTGGTTAACCAATGTTGACACCATGCTAATCTAATCTGGCATAATCTGTGACTATATTACAAACATCTTTTGATTAGACTCTGCTGTATTCTTACCTAGCTCTTTGCGGTATAATCTCAGTACAGCAGAGTGTATAATAAAACACATCATGGTTTTTTTTTCTATCATCAAAGCTTCCAAGTGGCTTCTCCTCTCAGAATACAAGTCAGAGTCTTTGTTAGGGCTGACAAATCCCTCCATGCTTTGGCCCCTTTTGCCTATCTGACTTTATTTGGCATCATTGCCTTCCTCACTACTACTATTTCAGTCATACTGACCTCTTTTGTTCTTCATAGACCCATCTCAGGGTAAAAGAATTTGCCTTAATCTTCCAAATCTTTGTAGTTTTACTAAAAGAGACGTCTTTACATATTGTATTTAAAGCTGTAATTCTTGTTCATTTCTACTTTCTAATTTTACTTTTCAGCGTTTTTCTTTCCTTATTTTTATTAAAAATTTCCAACTCCTTCCCTCATCCCACTTTTCTCCCCTTCCTCCACTCCCCTTCCCTCTCCAGGCCAAAGAGAAGTCAGGGTTCCCTACCCTATGGAAGTCCAGGGTCCTCCCCACTCCCCACAGGTCCAGGAAGGTGAGCATCCAAATAGACAAGGCACCCACAAAGACCGTTCATGCAGTAGAATCAAAGCCTAATGCCATTGTCCTTGGCTTTGCAGTCAGCCTCCACTGTCAGTCACATTCAGAGAGTCTGATTTGATCACGTGCTCATTCAGTCCCATTTCAGCTGGCCTTGGTGAGCTCCCATTAGATCAGTCCCACCATCTCAGTGGATGGACGCACCCCTCAAGGTCCTGACTTCCTTGCTCATGTTTTCCCTCCTTCTGCTCCTTATTTGGGCCTTGGGAGTTAAGTTCAGTGCTCCAATGTGGGTCTCTGTCTCTATCTCCATCCATCGACAGATGAAGGTTCTATGGTAATATGCAAGATATTGATCAGTGTGGCTATGGGACAAGGCTAGTTCAGGCACCCTCTCCTTTGCTGCCCAAGCAACAATCTCGGGACCTCTCCTTGTACCTGGGAACCCCTCTATGTAGCATGAGGGCCAGCTTGTTGGGGTTTCTGTCCTGCCCAGTACCCCACAGCCAGCAAGTTCCAAAGAAAATCACACGGATCCTACATAAGTTTATAAACTGATTGGCCCATTAGGTCAGGCTTCTTATTAGTCCTTGCAACTTATATTAATTCATTATCATTATCTATGTTAGCCACAGGACTCAGTACCTTTCTCAGTGTGACAGCTCACATGTTGTCTCTTAGGTGATCTGAGCAGGAATGGCGGAGGGAGCTTCCTGCTTCCCAGAATATTCCTGTTCTCATTGCCCCACCTCTACTTCCTGTCTGGTTGACCCACCTATACTTCCTGCCTGGCCAATCAGCATTTTATTAAAATACATGATTGACAGAATACAGATAATTCTCCCACACCACCTCTAGAATCAAGTCTCTTGCAAAACCCTAAAATGGCTCCCTTAATTAAGATATTTATTTCCATGTTTCCATATCCACCCTTCCTCCATCTCACCCAACTCATTCCCCCAAGCTTTCCCGAATCCTCCCCTTCTCCATTCTCTCTACCCATCTCCCCTTACATCCACCCATCCCCCCTGTGCACCCAAGTTTTGCCTGGCAATCTTGTCTACTTCCAATATCCAGGAAGATAACTACATGATTTTCTTTAGGTTCATCTTTCTATTTAGCTTCTCTAGGGTCACAAATTATAGACTCAAAGTCCTTTAATTATGGCTAGAATCCACTTACAAGTGAGTACATATCATATTCCTCTTTTTGTGTCTGGGTTACCTCACTCATGATAGTGTTTTCTATTTTCATCCATTTGCATGCAAACTTCAAGATGTCATTGTTTTTTACCACTGAGTAAAACTCTAATGTGTATCTGTTCCACACCTTCTTTAACCATTCCTCTATTGAGGGGCACCTAGGTTGTTTCCATGTTCTGGATATTACAGATAGTGCTGCTATGAACATAGCTGAACAAATGTTTTTGTAGTATGATAGGGCATCTCTTGGATATATTCCCAAGAGCGGAATTGCTGGGCCCTGAGGGGGGTTGACTCCCAGTTTCCTGAGAAACCACCACACTGATTTCCAGAGTGGCTGCACAAGTTTGCATTCCCACCAACAATGGATGAGTGTTCCCCTCACTCCACATCCTCTCCAGCATAGGCTATCATTGGTGTTTTTTGAGTTTGACTATTCTGACAGGTGTAAGATGGTATCTCATAGTTGTTTTGATTTGCATTTCCCTGATTGCTAAGGAGGGTGAGCATGACCTTAAGTGTCTTTTGGCCATTCTAAGTTCATCTGTTGTGAATTCTCTGTTCAGTTCAGTACCCCATTTTTTAATTGGGTTAATTAGAGTTTTAGTGTCTAGTTTCTTGAGTTCTTTGTATATTTTGGAGATCAGACCTTTGTCTGATGAGGGGTTGGTGAAGATCTTCTCCCAGTCAGAAGGTAGCCTTTTTGTCTTATTAACAGTGTCCATTGCTTTACAGAAGCTTCTCAGTTTCAGTAGGTCCCATTTATTCATCGCTTCTCTTATTGTCTGTGCTACTGGGTTTCTACTTAGGAAGTAGTCTCCTGTACCTATGTCTTGTAGACTACTTCCCACTTTCTCTTCTATCAGGTTCAAAGTGGTCAGATTAATGTTCATGTCTTTAATCCATTTGAACTTAAGTTTTGTGCATGGTGATAGATATGGATCTACTTTCATTCTTCTACAGGTTGACATCCAGTTATGCCAGCACCATTTGTTAAAGATGCTTTCCTTCTTCCATTGTATGCCTTTAGCTCCCTTGTCGAAAATCAGGTGTTCATAGGTTTATGGGTTAATATCCAGGTCTTCTATTCGATTCCATAGGTCGACTTCTCTGTTCTTATGCCAATACCAAGCTGTTTTCAATACTGTAGCTCTGTAATAGAGTTTGAAGTCAGGGATGGTAATGCCTCCAGAAGTTCCTTTATTGTATAAGATTGTTTTGTCTATCCTGGGTTTTTTATTTTTCCATATAAACTTGATTATTGCTCTCTCAAGGTCTGTGAAGAAGTTTGATGGGATTTTGATGGGGATTGCATTGAATCTATAGATTGCTTTTGGTAGAATTGCCATTTTTACTATGTTGATCCTCCCAATCCAAGAGCAAGGGAGATCTTTTCATTTTCTGGAATCCACCACTGTAGCATGAAGGCCGGCTTGTTGGGGTTTCTGTCCCTCCCAGTATGCCAATAGCCGGCAAGCAACAAAGAAAATCACACACAGGACTCCATAAGATTATAAACTGATTGGCCCATTAGGTAAGGCTACTTATTAGCTCTTATAACTTATGTTACCCCATTATCCTTATCTACCTTAGCACATGGCTCAGTACCTTTTCCATCGGGGCAGCTTACATCTTTCCTCTCCGGTGGTCTGGGCAGAACTGGTGGAGGGAGTTTTCTCCTCCCTAGCCTTATCCTATTCTCATTGCTCTGCCTCTACTTCCTGTCTGGTTGACCCGCCTATACTTCCTGCCTGGCCAATCAGCGTTTTATTAAAATACATGATTGACAGAATACAGACAATTCTCCCACAACACACCTCAATTTCTTTCCTCAAAGACTTAAAGTTCTTGTCAAATACGTCTTTCACGTCCTTGGTTAGAGTTACCCCAAGATATTTTATGCTATTTGTGGCTATCATGAAAGGTGATGTTTCTCTGATTTCCCTCTCTGCTTCATTATCCTTTGTGTATAGGAGGGCAACCGATTTTTTGGAATTGATCTTGTATCCTGCCACATTACTAAAGGTGTTTCTCAGCTGTAGGAGTTCTTTGGTAGAGTTTTTTGGGTCTCTTATTTACACAATCATATCGTCTGCAAATGAAGAAA